>NC_133374.1:11300465-11385465 GCF_049309525.1 Garra rufa
TAAATAAATAAAAAAATAGAACAAATGGAAAAATTAAACATTAGGACATATTTTTCTACTTAAAGCTGTTTAGCTTTTAAATATTTTTAAAAATAAAATAAAATAAAATAAAGCATGTAAAGAAATCAAAAACCTGAGGGATTTCCTGTTAATAAGAATAAGTCGTCTAGCTGATAAAGATGCAAAGGCTGCATTGTCGGCCTGAAAAGTGGGTTGTTTACTAGAAAATGTAATTTAAGAGAGATATGAATCAGTCAGTTAAATCATCTGATGGCTAAATTTGTGTCAAGACGGGTTTTATGCAAGAAATTAGTGATAAAAAGAATGTTGTGTGTGATTATATGTCAGTTTTAGCATGTATTCAAAATGTGTGTGTGTGTGTGTGTGTGACGGAGGTGGTTGAACAGACCCTCAGTGGCGATGCCAGCGGGCGGAGTCGGTCTGTTTGGGGCGCCACAATGTGGCTGTCAGTCTGCGGGACATCACACACATAAACTCTCTCACACACACTCACAGTCTTCAGGACGTCCCACAGGAGAGGAGCGAGAGAGGTGCGAGTTCTGCCCCCGTCTAACCCAAACCATCCATCATACTGACACGGTCTGAGAGCAGTGCAGGCCTGGGAACGCCACCGGCCAGCAGGCAGCAACACACACTCACACACACGCATGCCAGACCAGAGAAGTCCATGCCAGCTGCACATGTTCACACTGGCCTCCGTCTCACACACGCTGAAGTGTGCTTGTGTTTATTATTGGCTGAAGCATCGATACGTCCATCGGAGACTCAAGTGTGACGTACAGATGAGCTCTTTGCTCAAACATTCAACACTAATGTGAACATGCTGATCTGAACAAACTGTTCCGAGACACTTCTGGGCATTTTGAGTGTGTAGATGCTTTTAGGGTTTAATACACACCTGTTCACCTAGATCTGATAGAATTTGGTTTGTTTAATGATTGTTCCAAGTTCAGGAAGCTCATTGACAGTGTCTTTGGCATGCTGGGAGTCATTTTGAATCAAAGTTTATGGGACAAGACATTCCAGAGGGTTTAAAGCTACTTATTTTACTTAATCCATATACAAAGGTGTGTTATTTGAGCTGAAACTGGTTTAAATTGTCTTTTTAGCCCTGTGACTACTTTTTTAGTTCAAATAAGAGTTACCAAATTAAATTCCTGTTGGTGGATTATTCTGCATGTGCTTTTTTAGTATCTTTTGTGTATCATGTAATAGGTTTACCAATATAACTTGGTCATAAATGCATAAAAATACATTCCATCATCCAGTGGCATTTGATAGATATTTGAACAAATAATAAGACACTTTTGGATAAGACAATAAATAACTTGGCTATTTCTAGACTATGTAGAAATTGCATTTTAGTTTACAACTTAAATGTTTAATAATGTTTTAATTAATCTTTAAAGCCTTATTTTTAAACTAAACCTTACTTAATTTAGTAAATCTTCAATGAAATATTAAGTTCACTTTGACATGCATCCGTTTTTTAGATTCTTTAAGAGAAATAAGAATGCATTTTTCTGCCTTTGAATAGCTTTGAAATAAAATAAAATAAAATAAAAATTCACAGAAATAAGGCTGCATTTTCAGGCTCTGAAATAATAAAATGCAATACAATACAATAATATAATACAAAGTAAATAAAATAAACGTTCCAGTTTATAAAAAATAAATAATTGTTGGGCTATGAATAGCTTCTATATTTGAAATAGTAAAATAAAATAATATTTTCACTTTTAAAAAAAAGAAAAGAAATAAGGCTGCATTTTCTGGCTATGAATAGCTTCTATTTTTTAAATAAAATAAAATAATATTTTTACTTTTAAAAAAATAAGAAATAAGGCTGCATTTTTCATGCTCTGGATAGCTTTTATTTTTGAAAAAATAATAAAATATAATCTTTTCACTTAAAAAATAAATAATTTTCTGGCTCAAAGTAGCTTATATTTTTTAAATATTTAAAAATAAAATAATATTTTCACTTTAAAGAATAAGAAATAAGACTGCATTCGGGATCTGAATAGCTTCTATTTTTTAAATAATAAAAAATGATAGAAAAAATACAATACATTTAAATAATAAAAAATAAATAATTAAATTAAATAATAAGTAAAAGACAATCACTAAAAAAATAAGAAATAAGGCTGCATTTTTGGGCTATGAATAGCTTCTATTTTTAAATAAAACAAAATAAGCTTTTCACTTAAAAAAATAAAAAAATAAGACTGCATTTTTGGGCTCTAAATTATCTTATTTTATTATTTTTTAAATAATAAAATAAGATAAAATAAAGTAAAATAATTTTCTGCCTCTAAATAGCTTCGATTTTTTTAAATAATAAAATAAAATAATCTTTTCACTTTAGAAAATAAGAAATAAGACTGCATTTTTCGGGCTCTGAAATAATAAAATAATAAAATAAAACAAAATAATATAAAAATACAATACATTTAAATGATATAAAATAAAATAATATTTTCACTTAAAAAAAAAGAAATAGGCTGCATTTTCAGGCTCTGAATAGCTTCTATTTTTGAAATAATAAAGTAGTCACAATTCCTTCATCAAGCTTCTTCCATCTGCTTACCAGACATTTTAGACTGGTTTTTCTATTTTATTTTATATATTTATTCAACAGCATGTTGCAGAGGCTATCAATGTAGGGAGATTGTTATATAACAATTTTTCCTTTTTTTGGCCTTCTTGCTCACTCTTGACTTTTTTTTTTCAAACAGTCATCAACACATGCCATGCAAACTCCGTTCATGTGGAAGTGATTTGGGCTAATAGGTCAAAGGTCATCTGCATTTAAACAGAGGATATCACCTCCAGACATATCACACACTCTTATGGAGTAGTGTGTGAGAGAATGTCTGTGGCTTTCTGACCTCTCCAGACTCTGTTCTGGCCTATTAGTAAACAGGAAATAATTAACACCGTGAACAATAAGACAATATGGACAAACTCTAGCAGCTTGCTCTACTTTGGCCTGTCTACATTGTGGCGCCTTCGAGTGTGTGTGTGTGTGTGTGTGTGTGTGTGAGATAGAGACAGACAGACAGCAAGACTCCTCCTCCTCATTAGAGTCCTCTCTGTGTGATCAGGAAGCGAGTTTAAGTCGGCATTAATCTGTCACTGTGGCCAGACCATCCTTGCCACGGCAACTGTTTCCTTAGATAAACCCTGCATCGCGGCGGCGATCACCGTGGTGACAGGTGCTGATTGGGCATGAGCGGGAGGAAGCCCCTCAGACAGGAAGAGCGGACAGTTCTGTCAGGGAAGGAGCAGAGAGGTCAGGAGAGTTTTGAGGCTGTTCGAGATGTCTCATCCTCTGATGAATGCTTTTGGAGGCACTGGAGTGTGTGCTGTGCCTTGTACAACTCAGAAAGCCTAAAACCTACTGTTCAAATATTATGGATAAACCAGAATTTTCAGCATCATTACTCCAGTCTTAAGTGTCACATGATCCTTCAGAAATCATTCTGATATGCTGATTTGCTGCTCAAGAAACAATGTAAATGTGTTTTTTAGGATTCTTCGATGAAAAGAAAGTTCAACAGAACTGCATTTATTTATAACAGAAATCTTTTGTAACATTCTAAATGTATTTTGTGTTCATTTATTAAATTTTTTGGCTAATTTAATTAAGGTTTCATTTACAAATATGAATATAGGATTCATATTTGACCATGCACTCTTAAAAATAAAAGTTGTGTTTTGCACTGATGCCATAGAAGAACCATTTTTGGTTCCCCAAAGAAGTGAACAGTTCAGTGAACAGTTTCTAAAAGAAGCATTTTAAAGAACATTTAAAAAAATCTAAAGAACTTGTTGACTATAAAGAACTTTTTCTGCATTTGAGAGGTTCAATGGATGGTCATGTTTCTTCATAGAACCATTGATGGCAATAAATAACCTTTATATTTAAGAGTGTGTTTCCAAAAATACATACGTTGCATCTTGGCCTGCTGATGAAACTTTTTTTAGAGTTCTTTCAGATGTTAAACTTAGGAGAAATGAAAGAGAAATGCATATTGGCATCTATGGTTCCATAATGAGCTTATAACATCCATGGAAACTTTCCATTCCTCAGTTCCTTTACAGTTCTTTTAAGAACTGTTCACTAAGATTCTTTGGTGGAGCCCAACATGGTTCTGCTATGGAATCACTGTGAAAACCCCTTTTGAAATCTTTATTTTTAGGAGTGTAGATTGGCTTTTAATGTTCAGACATTGTTGAGATCCTTTCTAAAGCCTTAGAGGAGACACATGTGAGATCTCAGGAGAAGATTTGATCTCCATTTAATCTAAAAGAGACAGTTGAAACATCTCACATGCTTTTTGCAAACACTCTTTCTTTATTGGCATGGTTCCATGAAGAACATTTAACATCCATGCAACCTGTCCATTCCACAAAAGTGGTGGAAAATGTTGTTGTTCATACTAATAAAAAATTTATCTTTTGAGAACTGTTCACTAAAAGGTTCTTTGAAGAACCTAAAATTGTTCTTCTATAGTAGAAGAGTGACTTTTGATTGCAGACAATTTTGCCATTGTTGAGATTGCTTCTGAAGCTCTTGAGGAGACACACGTGAGATTACTGAGATGTAATTCTCAGGAGAAAAGTCTAAGAAACTGGAGATTTGCCCAAAGATCTCTATTTAATCTAAGAGAGACACAGTTGAAAGATCTCACTTGTGTTTTTGCATACACTCTTAAAAATAAAGGTTCTTTGTTGGCAGAACATTTAACATCCATGGAACCTTTCCATTCCACAAAAGTGGTGTAAAAATGTTCTTCACACTAAGAAAAAAATGGTTCTTTTAAGAACGGTTCACTGAAAAGTTCTTTGAGGAACCCAAAATGTTTCTGCAATGGGATCACTGCAAAAACCTTTTAGAAACCTTTATTTTTAAGAGTGTAGAGAGACTTTTGATTGCAGACTTTGCCATCCAAGACATTGAGATTTCCTCTAAAGCTCTCGAGGAGACACATGTGAGATTACCGGAATGTATTTCTCAGGAGAAAAGTCCGAGGAATAGGAGATTTGTGCAAAGATTTCCATTTAATCTCGGTGAGACAACTGAGACATGAATGAGATCTCATTTGTGTTTTTTCCTGCATAAACTATTAAAAATAAAGGTTGTTAATTGGCATCCATGGTTCCATAAAGAACATCTAACATCCATAAAACCTTTTCATTCCACAAAAGTGATGAAAAAATGTTCTTCCCACTAAGAAAAAATGGTTCTTTTAAGAACTGTTTACTGCAAAGTTCTTTGGGCAACCCAAAATGGTTCTTGTACGGCATTGCTGCAAAAACCTTTTGGAACCTTTATTTTTGAGAATATAGAGAGACTTTTGGTTGCAGACTTTGGTGTTTAGACATTGTTGAGGTTCCTTCTGAAGCTAAGTCTAAGGTAAAGGAGACTTGCACAAGACTTGCACAAGATCTCCATTTAATCTAGGATAGACGCAACAGATCTCATTTGTGTTTTTGTTGCATACAGAAGAATTGTTGAATAAAGTTTTTTTTTTTTTGTGCACAAAAAGTATTCTCATAGCTTCGTAAAATTAAGGTTTAACCACTGATGTCACATGGACTATTTTAACGTTACCCTTACCCTTCTGGGCCTGGGAACGTGTCAGTTGCATTGCTGTCTATTTAGGCTCAAAAATATCTTAATTTGTGTTCTGAAGTTGAACGAAGATCTTACAAGTTTGGAACGACATGAGGGTGAGAAATGAATGCCAGAATTTTCATTTTTGGTTGAACTGAAGAGAATCCAATATGATTCTTCTATGGCATCACTGTGAAAACCTCCTTTTTGAACCTTCATTTTGAAGCGTGTGTATGAGAGAAGCAGCAGAAAGAGAGATGGATGGATGACTTGATGAATAGGTATTACTCCCCTCAACAACTTACTTGTTGGGGCCGTCAGTTCAACAACTTTTCCCATAATCCTTCAAGGCAAACAAACGAGTGTGTTCATCGGCTGCTAAAGAAAGATAGGGAGGGCAACAGAGAGAGAGAGCGAGGGAGTAACAGCAGGGTCCAATTCCTCCACTCAAGTGCTCCTCTCATGCAGTAGGTCTGATTAGACTCTCGCCCCCCGCCAGTTTGTCGGCAGGAACACCGCGAGCAGGACTAACTTCAAATACGGCCCCGCTCGCTCGGCCCAAATAAAACCTGACTGCTCCCCTCCCCTCCCTCTGCGTCGCTCCTAATGGACAGGGTTTAATCTCCCTTTCTCCTTCGGATATTTGAAGATTTCCTCCTGCCGCGGCTGGCCGGCACAGAAACGAATTCTTCTCGCTTTGTTGATTAAAACCGGCCGCGCTCCACCGTCGCTTATCGGCCGGCGACGAGCCGCTCTTTTTAATTAAAACTAAGACAGCGCAAGTGCGCAATTAACAGCTGGTAATTACGCCGGGTCTCTGAAGTGCGCCGGCGCTGCCTCCGTTTCACTTGTGGAGCGGACAAGTGGCTTTTTGATCTCTAAATTAGTGAACCCTTGTAATATTTGTTTTGTGGCAGATTTGGTGGGTTAATTGTGGCCTGTGGTGGCCCCGCGCGCATGATTGATGTACCACCGGAGAAAAAGGGACATTAAAACTGTAATAGTCTATCAGGATATGCAAATCGCACCTTCATGTTAACAAGCGGGCAGGAGCTGAAGGAAGTGTTTAATGTACGGGAAAAACAATCAGCCACTCTGCCTCAAACTGATTAGTCCATTTGAATTTGAAAGTTTAATTAAGTGCCTCTAATACACTGCGTTTTGGAGAGTGACACATAACATTAAACCATTTGATGCTTAATTTTGTATCGTCTATTCTTTGTTGTTGTTTTAATTGCAGGCTCGCAGGGTTTTGAAATTCACATCCGCTCGTGAGCGGCGAGAGTGTCATGCTACGCGGAGCGCCGTCCCGAAGGGAGCCGACAGGCGTTGAATTCATTTAAAAAACCTTCGACTAATCAGCGATGAAAATATTTAATGAGAAGCCTGCTCTTTCACGGCATCAAGCAGAACACTTGTTTGGCTTTAATTAGTATTGATTTCCATCTCTGAACACGGCTTGCGAGTCACTGTTTGTTTGTTTCTTCTGCTGGTTTTCTTTCCTTTATCCGCATTCCATCAGTGTGAGAACAATTGGCGTCGTTTTCTTCTGAACAAATATCAGCTGAACAACAGCTAACAGTTGGACTTGATCTATTTCCTGGCCATTTAGAAACTACACTTAAACTGAGTATTATTTTTGTGTCATCTTGGTTTATGTACAGTCAAACCAAAATGTATTCAGACACCTTCAACATTTCTCACATTCTCACAGTTTAATCACTGTAGTTTAGAAAATGGTAATAAAATATAAGAAATCAAGAGTTAAACTGTGTGAGAACAAATTCTTGATAATGTTAGATAACTTTAATAGAAAGGTATGTAATGGATTACAATCAACCAAAAATATAGAAAACAATTTTTACACGGCTATCAATACTTTGTTCAGTCTGTGGTGTAAAACAGTCAGATTAGCAATTAAAGAAAAACACTTAAGCAAAACATGATCAGGTCACAGTTTCTGATTAGTTTTTAGTCTCAAAATGTTATGAATTCGACTGGTAGTCCACTGTATGAAGAATTTTTGGGTTTACTTTGTTGCTATCCTCACTTACATGAATGAACTACAGTGTCCTGCACCCACTAGTAAAAAAATATCAAAAATTATATCTGGTGTCTGAATAATTTTTGATTTGACTGTATGCAAATGTACAGTCGAGGCCAAAAGTTTTGAGAATTACATAAATATTGGAAATTATTGCTGCTTAAGTTTTTATAATAGCAATTTGCATATACTCCAGAATGTTATGAACATTGATCAGATGAATTGCATAGTCCTTCTTTGCCATGAAAATTAACTTAATCCCGAAAAAAACTTTCCACTGCATTGTTAAGAAGGCTTCAGGGCGTCCAAGAAAGTCCAGCAAGCGCCAGGATCGTCTCCTAAAGAGGATTCAGCTGCGGGATCGGAGTGCCACCAGTGCAGAGCTTGCTCAGGAATGGCAGCAGGCAGGTGTGAGCGCATCTGCACGCACAGTGAGGTGAAGACTTTTGAAAGATGGCCTGGTGTCAAGAAGGGCAGCAAAGAAGCCACTTCTCTCCAAAAAAAACATCAGGGACAGATTGATCTTCTGCAAAAAGTATGGCGAATGGACTGCTGAGGACTGGGGCAAAGTCATATTCTCCGATGAAGCCTCTTTCCGATTGTTTGGGGCATCTGGAAAAAGGCTTGTCCGGAGAAGAAAAGGTGAGCGCTACCATCAGTCCTGTGTCATGCCAACAGTAAAGCATCCTGAGACCATTCATGTGTGGGGTTGTTTCTCATCCAAGGGAGTGGGCTCACTCATAATTTTGCCCAAAAACACAGCCATGAATAAAGAATGGTACCAAAACACCCTCCAACAGCAACTTCTTCCAACAATCCAACAACATTTTGGTGAAGAACAATGCATTTTCCAGCACGATGGAGCACCGTGCCATAAGGCAAAAGTGATAACTGGTGGCTCGGGGACCAAAACGTTGACATTTTGGGTCCATGGCCTGGAAACTCCCCAGATCTTAAAACTTGTGGTCAATCCTCAAGAGGCGGGTGGACAAACAAAACCCCACTAATTCTGACAAACTCCAAGAAGTGATTATGAAAGAATGGGTTGCTATCAGTCAGGATTTGGCCCAGAAGTTGATTGAGAGCATGCCCAGTCGAATTGCAGAGGTCCTGAAAAAGAAGGGCCAACACTGCAAATACTGACTCTTTGCATAAATGTCATGTAATTGTCGATAAAAGCCTTTGAAACGTATGAAGTGCTTGTAATTATATTTCAGTACATCACAGAAACAACTGAAACAAAGATCTAAAAGCAATTGAACAGCAAACTTTGTGAAAACTAATATTTGTGTCATTCTCAAAACTTTTGGCCACGACTGTACATAATATTAATATTTTTTTGATTATTTAAACATATTTTTTTCTTAATTAAAAAAGAGAAGAAAAAAAGGTCTTTTGGCATCATTTCAATTATTTAGTCATATTTCGTCATAGTTTGACTTTTTCTACTATTTCAAAAATTTTTAAGGAAATATATCAGTTCTATAACAAATGTTTTAGAAATGCTTCGATTATTTAAGTAGAAGTAATGGAAAAAATTGAGAAAAAGGTCTTTTGGTATCATTAAAATGTTTGCATTTTCTGTCATAAGGGTCAATTTTTTAAAATTGAGATTCATACATCATCTGCTGAATAACTAAGCTTTCCACTGATGTATGGTTTGTTCGGATGGGACAATATTGGCCGAGATACAACTATTTGAAAATCTGGAATCTGAGGGTAAATATTGAGAAAATTGTCTTTAAAGTTGTCCAAATGAAGTTCTTAGCAATGCATATTACTAAGTTTTAATATAGTTACGGTAAGAAAATGTACAAAATATCTTAATGGAACATGATCTTTACTTAATATCCTAATGATTCTTGGCATTAAAGAAAAATAATATTTTGACCAATACAGTGTATCGTTGGCTGTTGCTACAAAAATGCCTGTGCTACTTATGACTGGTTTTGTGGTCCAGGGTCACAAATTAGTTCTCTATAACAAAAAATGTTTTAGAAATACTTACATTATTTTTTTCATTTGGTATCATTCCAGAAATCTTGTGTTCTTCATTTTTTTTTTCAATCCCTTCTTTTTCCATCTGTTTCTGAGACATTTCTGCATACCTGAAACACCAGGATGCCTAATTAGGGTCTGATTAAAAGATCAAAATCTATTTTTGGCCAATATCTGAAGTTAATAAATGAATTAGGCTTTCATTTAATGTATGTGTATTTTTTTAGAATGCTGTTTTTCAGTTATTACATTTTATTTATTTTTATTAAGATAATTTATTAAAGTAATGCAATTTGGGGGGGAAATATTATTATTATTATTTCATCTATTTATTTATTTGTTTTTAGTTGTTGTTGAAGGATTTGAAATGAACATTATTAGATTCTTTTGCTATCCAAAAAAAGTTTTTAAAAACCATAAAACTCCCTCTCGCTGTATAAAACAATGTTTTCAATTAGATTTTTTTGGTCTCTAAACAACCCTGCATATATGATGTGACAGGTATAAACGAGCACCTGTGAGCGGCTTTAAGGAAATCTCTGTTCACCCGTGAGCTTCATTAGGAGTGAGTTATGAACGCAGGCTGTTTTCAGCAGGTGTGTCTGACAGAACCCAGCCTCGTGGCACCAGGCGTCCGACGGGACGTAAGAGAGCCATAACGTGACGGCTCTGAAGGAAACAGGCTGGGTTTCATATCAAGATTGATTAGTGCACGTAAAGTCGTGCAATGGAAACATAATGGGTGTTGCACGTATGATTTTGAATTCTTAATCTGAGGGTAATTATTAGAGACAGCAGCAAAAAATAATGCTAAAATAAAGTTTTATTGGAATACGGTAATGCGGCCCACACTGATGCAGCTTTGGTACAGCTCACTAGATTTGATCTGAAAGCAGTCTGGGTTTAAAAAAAAAACGTCTCTGTTCCTAATCACAAGTCCACCTTTTCAAACAGAATAAAAGCAGAATGAAACAGGACCAATGCAGTCGGCAGTCAGACCTCATGCTGGACTGAGAGTTTCAATCCAGCGTTACATAGAGAAATAAACAGCTTCCTGGATGTCTGTGTGTGTATTAGCTGAAGTGCATTACATTTCTGTGCCTGTGTGTGTGTTGGCCATTATGGTTGGGTTTAAAACAGAATGTCACTCGTTACAAACGGGCATGTGGCTTTGCTTAGGGAGCCTGTTCTCTCCAATTAGAAACTGACGAGAGAGACTGAGGCAGGGACAAGGGCCAAACACACAACATGGAAAGAAACTGGAAGCCCAGTGTGTGTGTGTGTGTGTGTGTGTGTGTGAGAGAGAGAGACAGAGATAGAAAGAAAGAGATTGATTGTGTGTTTGTGCATGTGGTCACTTCTCATGAAGAATGCATTAGGGACGTTTGGCGTGTGGGCCGTCAGTCCGTAAGGTCGTGTCGTGTTTCTGTGGCAGATTAATGGAGGCTTCTGTACGCGTCGTGTTCTTGTCATTCACTCAAAGTCTCTCTGAATTTACCCATCAATCTTTCCGTTACTCTTCTTTGGTCACAAGACATCTTCATCCATCCGAGGATGTTAGAAGAGGATAGAAAGGTTATTTTAACTGCAGTTTATTGATTATTTACTATGATTGTGATCAGTAGCATTATACAAATGTGAAATTACATTATTAAAGTAATCTAATCTAATCTAATTTATGCACTTATTTCACTGTTTTGTTCACAAAAAACAAACAAATTCAGAACTGACTTCTAGGTAAACAATTTTGATTTTTTCACAATTCAGTTTTTTTTTTTTAATTCTGAGTTTGTCTCGCATTCTTTTTTTAAGGTAATTGTGACTTTTTATCCAACAATTCTTATTTATTCTTGTAATTCTGAGAAAAAAAAGAATGAATTGCAAAATATAAACTGATGAATTTGAAATTTTAGGTTAACATCACAATTTTGATTTTATTTCTCAAAGTTCTGACTTTTTTTCTTGCATTTCTGAGAAAAAACTCAGAACTGACTTTTTTTCTTGGAATTCTGAGTTTTACTTTTCACAATTTAGATTTTTTTTTCTTGCAATTCTGAGAAAAAACTCAAAACTGACTTTATTTCTCACAATTCTGAGTTTACATTATCTCAATTTCAATTTTATATCTCGCAATTCTGACTTTTTTTTTGCAATTCTGAGAAAAAAGTCTGAATTGCGAAATATAAACTTGCAATTCTGAGAAAAAAATATATAAACTCAAAACTTTATCGCAATTCTAGGTTAACATATCACAAATTAGATTTTATATATCGCAATCCTGACTTTTTTTCTTGCAATTCTGAGAAGAAAAAAAAACTCAGAACTTACTTTATTTCTTGGAATTATGAGTTTGTATATCACAATTTTGATTTTATTTCTCAAAGTTCTGACTTTTTTTCTTGCATTTCTGAGAAAAAACTCAGAACTGACTTTTTTTCTTGGAATTCTGAGTTTTACTTTTCACAATTTAGATTTTTTTTTCTTGCAATTCTGAGAAAAAACTCAAAACTGACTTTATTTCTCACAATTCTGAGTTTACATTATCTCAATTTCAATTTTATATCTCGCAATTCTGACTTTTTTTCTGACTTTTTTTCGCAATTCAGTTTTTTTAAAAAGTTAATTGTGACTTTTTATCCCACAATTCTGACTTTATTTTTGCAATTCTGAGAAAAAAGTCTGAATTGCGAAATATAAATTTGCAATTCTGCGGAAAAAATATATAAACTCAAAACTTTCTCGAAATTCTAGGTTAACATATCACAAATTAGATTTTATATATCGCAATCCTGACTTTTTTTTCTTGCAATTCTGAGAAAAAAAAAACTCAGAACTTACTTTATTTCTTGGAATTATGAGTTTGTATATCACAATTTTGATTTTATTTCTCAAAGTTCTGACTTTTTTTCTTGCATTTCTGAGAAAAAACTCAGAACTGACTTTATTTCTTGGAATTCTGAGTTTTACATATCATATTTTTGTTTTTGTTTGTTCTTGCAGTTCTGACTTTTTTTCTTGCAATTCTGAGAAAAACAAAACAAAACTGAATTTATTGCTCGCAATACTGAGTTTACATTATCTCAATTTTATATCTCGCAATTTTTTTTAAAGTTAATTGTGACTTTTTATCCCACAATTCTGACTTTATTTTTTGCAGTTCTAAGAAAAAAATATATAAACTCAAAACTTTTTCGAAATTCTAGGTTAACATATCACAATTTAGATTTTATATATCGCAATTCTGTCTTTTTTCTGACTTTTTACGCAATTCTGAGTTTACATTATCACAATTTCGATTTTATATCTCACAATTCTGTCTTTTTTCTGACTTTTTACGCAATTCTGTTTTTTTATTTATTTAAAAATTAATTCTGACATTTTATCTCACAATTCAGACTTTTTTCTTGCAATTCTGAGAAAAAAAACGTTTAAATTACAAAATATAAACTTGCAATTCTGAGTTTACATATCCCAATTTCGATTTTATATCTCGCAATTCTGACTTTTTTCTGAATTCTGAGTTTGTTTGCTTTTTATTTGGTGGAAACAAGCATCCACAGTTATTAAAAGTTGACATTTGAAAGGTGGATTGTTGACTTCACTATAGAGAGACTATTAAAAAGTTTATAATTACAGTCCTTGATATGTAAGGACGAAGTACCGAAGTACTGAAAATTTTGGTTTGATTCATTTGGCATTTAAAACTGACCAGCAAATCATGCTTTGTTCCTCGGACAATCATTTCCGAAGACTTACAACATAGCACACAAATCCTATAGAATATGGTTATTCATCTACACATCCATCTACCATCCACATGGATTTGTGTTTAAGTACTTTATAAATTTATTTTGACATTTTGCACATTTTCCCATGAGTTCAGGACATTTAATTGAATGTTTTTGTGATTTTAAATGACCTTACAAACCGAGTAGATCCTTCTTACTCATTCATTTTCCTCAAACATGGTGTCGGTGTTACATGACTGACTGGCAGCGTTTAGCATCGAGGCAGCAGTTCCGCATTTGTGTTTCATTGCACTGAAATACAGTCCAAGTATGACAGCGAGACATGTCGAGTCCAAACTCGGGCTGATTTTGGTGCGCTGTGTTATGATGGAAACACTTTCTGAATCCATTAATCTCCACCAAGAACTTCCACCATCCTATATGGAGTTTATTGAGAGTGTGTAAGAGTGTGTGTGTGTTTGGAGGTGGGGAGCTACATGAGGGCCTCTAAAGGAATGAATAAGGGGTATTTGGAAAGCAATGGGAATGGGGTTTTAATGAGACTTTATAGGGAGTTGGACCCACAGAATGAGAGAAAGAGAAAGAGCTCACTAACATGGACGCCCGCAGTCATCTGGAACTGCACACGCCGCACTAGGAATATCACAAAACCTTTAAAAAGCAAGACGCAAGGGCTCAGGATGTGTGCGTATATGTGAGACAATAAGACAATGAGATTGAGGTGAAAAAGACATTGTCTGTGTGTGTAATGGAATACGAGTTTTATATTTACATACTTTTCTTACTTTTATACATATATGTATATAAAGTTTTAAACAGTATTACATGTATGTCACATAGGGCCTATGATTTACGCAATGCAGGAAATGTGGATTGATTCATGGAATCCAGTCATTAAAATGGAATTTACTGTTTAACACAGAATGTCACAGAATTTGCCAAATTTTGAATAAATACATTAAAAATAGGTCAGTAAACTTAAATCAAAACACGATATGGACTAGCGTCTGTGAATATTAGGCTGCAAAAATTCTATTTAAATATGAATCCTGCATGTTCTGCGCATCTCTGTGTAAATGAATGGCGCATATGCACGGTTTCGTTTACTATACACACATTGAAGAGCGTGCTTGTGGAGTTTTCAGCCTCAGTCACCTCTAGAACTGCTATTTCTCTTCAAAAAAATATTTCGTCAATCATATACAAACAGAAACTCTTCAAAGGTCTTCAAAGTAACCCGGTCAAAATAAAAGTTTGATTTAACTTTATGAAACTGTGACAGAAATATATTACATAATGTAATGATAGTGTAGTAAAAATTAATTACACAACACTGTTTCTGAAAATAATATATAAAATAATATATTAATAAATAAATATTTGTTAAAAAAAATAATATTTAAAAAAATTTATAGATGTTTTGATTATTAAAATGTATTAAAACCATTAAAATAGAAACCAAATTGTTAAAGGAAAACACAGAACTTGGTAAAAAATAAAACTGAATTTGAGAAAAAAAAAACAGTCTAGAACAAGTATAGAACAATTAAAATGGAAAGAAATGAATCGAGAAAATTTAAAACTGAAAAAGCTAAATTTGGGAAAAAAATAAAACATATTTCATATGGCCTTAAAAATGTAATATTGTAAAACTTTTAATAAATTGCTGTTAAATTGTGTAAGTTTAACATTTTTTTAATTCAGCATGCTTTTTGATTGAAATTTTATAATTTAGCCATTAAAACTGTTTATTAAATTAAAATGGGAAAAAAATTTACTGAGAATATTTGGAACTGAAAAAGGAAAATTTGGGAAAAAAATAAAAAAACATTTCATAGGTCTTTTTGTAAATTAAACATGCTTTTTGATTGCTATTTTGTAGTTTAGCCATTTAAAACAGAGGTTAGAACAATTAAAATAGAAAAAAAAATGAATCAAGAAAATTTTAAATTAAATTTTAAAAAAGCTAAAAAACTGAATTTGGGGAAAAAAAATAAAACATTTCATAGGGCCTTGAAATTAAATTTTTGTAAAACTTTTAATAAATTGCTGTTAAATTGTGTAAGTTTCAAAGATTTTTTTAATTAAACATGCTTTTTGATTGAAATTTTGTAATTTAACAATTAAAACAGAGTCTAGAACAATTAAAATGAGGGAGAAAAATGTACTGAGAAAATAAAAAAAAATAAAAATAAAAAAGCAAAATTTTGAAAAAATAAAACTGAATTTGGGAAAAAATAAAACACGATTCATAGGGCCTTAAAATTTAATTTTTGTGAAACTTTAAATAAATTGCTGTTAAATTATGTAAGTTTCAAAGTTTTTTTTAATTAGACATTAAAATTAGAACTTTTTGATTGATATTTTGTAATGTAGCCATTAAAACAATTAAAATGAAAAAAAAAATTAATTGAAAAAATGTAAAACTGAACAAGCTAAATTTTGGAAAAAAAAATGCAGCTTTAATTAGTTCACACTAGAAATAGAAGGTTGTCAGGTGCATTGCATTGTGGGATGCTGTATTCCTTGCAGTGCTATTTTGCTTTTTATAACTGGTCAATAATTCTTACATAGTAGATAAAAGCGTCTGCTAAATGCACATTTTGCTAAAATGCATAATTTAAATGTAGTTTATCTTTGTATTGTATACATATAGAAGTTTCACATACTTTGCACAGTATACATATTGACAAAGAGTGTGAAGGGAGGGAAAGTCAGTCAGATCCCGCTGCTTTTGCCCCATTGTGAGATGTAAACAATGCTAGTTTTGATAACCTTTGACCTTTCTGTATATGAGTCCAGCAGAGTAGACAAAAACCCCAAGCAGCTGCTCTCGAGAGGCTGGAAGAGCAGGAAAACTGAGAAAGAAAAGTAGTGAATGAGGGAGAAAAGGCACTAATTAAAGTGTTAATTAAATGAAGCTTTCTGCCCTCAGGCTTTCTCATTTCCCTTCTGTAGACACACACACACACACACACACACAGAATAAAGAGAAGGAAACTGCCACTGTTAGAAACGAAGGTGGAATTGTTAGTCCTGACATCCTTCATGAAATTTCTGACAGCCGACAAACGCTATAAAGCTGTAACATGAACTGCTGAGGTTGAACAAGTCGGTTTATATTTCCAAAGCACTTTAATATAAACACATTAGCGTTGTGTGATTAGCCCAAGTATATGGTCCTAACAGGATTTTAATGAATTTAGGATGGTAAAAGTTTTACAATAACGTCGGACTCGCCAAACACTGTTTATTTTGATTCGTTCTACCCTGTTTTCATTTTTTTACTGTTATATTTGAGTAGATCCAGACTGTAGCAAAGTGTAGATTGGCTGCTTTAAGGCACTCCTGAATCAGGCTTTCCTTATCCAGAGCATATGTAACAATCCAGGCCAGTGATAGCAACTGTCTGCTGTTGCTATGAAAACACAGGTATACTGAAAGCGTCTTGTGATTGTAGGCTAATCGTATGTGTCCTTTTTTAGCTAACATTACAAAGCAAACAAGTTAGCTTGATAAAGCCAGTGCACTGCTAAAAATAACTTTCAGAAAAGATATTCAAAAGATGACATAGACAGAACCCTGCTAAAAAAAAACAGCTAAAACCAGCCTAGGCTGGTTGGCTGGTCTTAGCTGGTTTAAGCTGGAAGTAGCTGGTTTTAGCTGGTAGCAAAATACTCGCTTTGATGTCTCATGGACTATTTTAACAATGTCCTTACTACCTTTCTGGGCCTTAAATGTGGTAGTTGCATTGATATCTATCCAGGGTCAGAAAGCAGTCAGATTTCATCAAAAACACTTTCTTTTGTGTTGAGAAGATGAACAAAGGTCTTTCGGGTCTGAAATGACACAAGGGTGAGTAAATAATGATAGAATTTTCATTTTTGGGTGAACTATCCCTTTAATTTAGCTTGAATTCATTTGACATAAATGTAGCAGAAGAAACAACTACCAGTCAAAAGTTTTTGAACAGTAAGATTTTTTTTTTCTTCTGCTCACGAAGCTGGCATTTATCACAGCAAAAACAGTTAAATTATAAACAATTTTTACTATTTAAAATAACTGTTTTCTGTTTGAATATTTTTAAAATGTAATTTATTCCTGTGATTTTAAAGTTGAATTTTTAAGCAACATTACTCCAGTCACATGATCCTTCAGAAATCATTCTAATATTCTGATTTTGCTTCTCAAAAAACATTTATTAGCTTTATTTCTTTGATAAATAGAAAGTTCAGAAGAACAGTGTTTATCTGAAATAGAAATCTTTTGTAACATTATAAATATTTTAATCATCACTTTTGATCATTTTAAAGCATTCCTGTTAAAATTAAAGTATTTCTCTCCTAGCTTTTGAGTGGTATAGTGTATAATGTAACAAAAGCTTCTTATTTCAGATAAATGCTGATCTTTAGATATTTATATTCA
Organism: Garra rufa; assembly: GCF_049309525.1. Classification (NCBI taxonomy): domain Eukaryota; kingdom Metazoa; phylum Chordata; class Actinopteri; order Cypriniformes; family Cyprinidae; genus Garra; species Garra rufa. The sequence goes on from NC_133374.1 coordinate 11,318,326, forward strand.
TTAAAGAATCCCGAAAAAAATACTTTAAATATTGATGATTTGGTAACACTTTACAATAAGGTTCATTAGTTAACATTAGTTAACCACATTAGTTAACATGAACTAATAATGAACTGCGCTTATACAGCATTTATTAATCTTTGTTAATGTTAATTTCAACATTTACTAATACATTATTAAAATCTTGTTAACATTAGTTAATGCAGCGTGAACTAACATGAACAAACAATGAACAACTGTATTTTTGTTAACTAACATTATTAAAGATTAGTAAATACAGAAACAAATGTATTGCTCATTGTTAGTTCATCTTAGTTAATACATTAACTAATGTTTAACTAATGAACCTTATTGTAAAGTGTTACCATATTTTTAAATATTGATAATAATAATAAAAAATGTTTCTTAAACGGCAAATCAGCATATTAAAATGATTTCTGAAGGATCATTGAAAAGGACACTGAAAAGTGCAGTGATGCTGAAAATGTATCTTTGATCACAGGAATAAATTACACTTTCAAATATATTCAAATAGAAATCAGTTATTTTAAAAAGTAAAAATATTTCCAATTTTACTGCTTTTGCTGTATTTTGGATCAAATAAATGCAGGCTTGGTAAGCAGACAAACTCTCACTGTTCAAAAACTTTTGATTAGTAGTGTACTCAAAGAATCGCTCAAATTTAGCTAGCAGATGGCTTTTTGATAGCATTTTCTTATGTTTGCTTACTAGGTTGCTTACTAGTGGTGAATCTTTAGTCCCACTAGCATTGACCTGCAAAGGCAAGATGGGTGATTTGGACACAAACATCATTAAGCTTCCATTTAAATCTGCTAGACAAACTGATCTGCCTCAAAGACCCCTGGGAAAAGTAGTCCCTATCTTATGGCCCTGTTGAGAAAACACCCCTTCCTTGATTGTGGAGTGAGTGGGTGTGTGTGTGTGTGTGCGCTTTCCCCGAGATGAGATGGATAAAAGCGTGGATTGAAGATGAAGTGTGTACACGGCGTTAGTGTGTGTGCGCGTTCCCTTCTATCTCCCGGACAGAGACAAAGGGCAGAGGCGAATGAGAAATGAAATGTGTTCTCACACACATACGCACACGTTGGCCGTGTGATGTTCGGCGAGCCGGCGTGGAGATGTGTCTGTGTGTCAGATGCCAGAGTCAAGGGAGCAGGGCCATTTGTCATGCGGGGGGTTTGATTATGTGCGCCGGGGCTGTGTGATCAGTGTTGACCCTCTCTGACAGACACTCCCCCTTCATTATGTCACCACGGCTCAGGTGTCACAGCGGCCACACTCTAACTGTCTCTCTGACAGCGGCACACACTCACCTCATCGCTCTTCTGCTGTCTTACTCAGTGTGTGTGTGTGTGTGTGTGTGTGTGTGTGTGTGTGTGTGTGTGGATGGGGCCTGGTTTTGGAGGGTGTTTTGTAAGAGTTGTGTTTTTAAAGTCGACAGCAGTGTTACTTTTATAAATAACAATGATGTTACATCATTGCTTTTTTATCCACCTTTTTCATCCTGTAAGAGTGGATGCAGCCATTTGTACATTTTATGGGTCTGGCTTCTGGTTTCATCTGCGTCCAGCTATTTTTAGCTGTACCAAACAGCTTGTTTTGCTGCTTGATATTGCAAATTGGTGTCTTACCATATTATTTTAATATATTATCTTATTTATGAACACACTGTTTTTAACAGTTTTAGCGCTTACTGCACTTTCTTCTCGTTATTTCTATGTAAACAAAAAGATGGTTATAAAGCAATTTTTCTTTTATGTTATGTTTTTTCTTTTTCATTTAACGTTGGTTGAGGCATTATAAATTGTTTTTTTAAGCCATTACTCCAGACTTCAGCGTCACATGACCCTTCAGAAATCATTCTAATATGCTGATATGCTGCTGAAGAAACATTTCTCATTATTAACACTAAAAACATTTTGATGAATGTAAAGTTCAAAAGAACAGCATTTATTTAAAAATATAATTTTTTGTAACATTATAAATGTCTTTACTGTCACTTTTGAATGTAACACATTCTAGCAGAATAAAACTGTTAATTAATTTCTTTAAAAAAAATAAATACTTACTCCAAACTTTGTGTACTTAATTTTGAGCACACTACCGATACCAATTTTTGCAGATCAAGTAAACCTGATCTCTTGATAAAAACGGGGAAAACCTGTATGAACTTTTTTTTTCGCAAGACAGGAAATATGCCATGTATGTTTTGTGAAATATTCGATGTGAAATGTCCACTGAGTGTTCTTCCAATAGCCAATATTTTGAACCAATATATATGTCTCAGTCAAAAACTTTCTTTCAATGCTTTTAAATTATTTTATTGGCAAATCGGTTATGAAAATGACCCATACCGATAACTATAAAAATGCTTACTATTGGTGTCGATAATCTGTTGAAAACTAAAACTAAGTATGCATGAACTGGAAACTGCAGACTTTTTTTGTGCTTATTTTTTTCAAACATTTTAAAATAACGTACCATCTGTATTACTAAACCTGCCCAATAGTATGAACAAAAGTCCAATTACGTGCCAGCTGAGCTGTCTAGCAAGATTGTTACTTTCGGGAAAGCAAAATATTTAGAGCTATAAACATAACTGTGTACAAAAACGATTACAAGTGCTCACTGTTTTACCACATCTAGTGTTCATTTCTGTTGGAAAATAATGTGATATGTACTTATTGGTATGTATATCGTGTCCTGCGGAAAAGTTTCCACAGGTATTTTTTCGTCATGAGATCAGGTAGGATCAAGTAGACTGATAACCGACATTTTAATGCTTTTAAATTATTTTATCGGCAAATGTTTCCAATTCTGTGCACACACAAAAGTCGATAATCGGTTGAAAACTAATACTAAGTATGCATGAACTGGAAACTGCTAACTTTTTTTGTGCTTCGTTTTTTCATGCATTTTAAAATAATGTACCATCTAGTAGACCGATAACCGATATTTTGAACCGATATATATGATACGAAACATATGGAGCTGTAATCTTAACTGTGTACGAAAACTATTACAAGTGCTCGCTGTTTTACCGTCTCTAGTGTTCATTTCTGTTGGAAACTGCAGTGATATGTAGTTACTGGTAAGTATTTAGCATCTTGCGAAAAAGTTTCACCATGTACGTTTTTGTCATGAGATCAGGTATGATCAAATAGACCAATAACCGATATTTTGAACCGATATATATATATATATATATATATATATATATATATATATATATATATATATGTCTGGTATAAAATTTTTAATTAATAACAAGGACTTAGTCAAAAACTTTCTTTGAATACTTTTAAATGATTTTTATCTGCAAATTGGTTATGAAAATGACAGATACCGATAACCATAAAATACTTAATATCGGTGCCGATAATCGGTCGACCCCTAAAACTAAGTATGCATGAACTGCAAACGTTTTTTTGTGCATATTGGAAAAATGTTTCCAATTCTGTGCACACACAAAAGTTTTCTTGAATTAGCCAATAATAACCAAACGTCCACAACAAAATTTCTGTAAAATTTGTTCTATTTTGAGTGGATAGATATTAGCTAAGACTAATAAACTGATAAACTATATTACATAATGTCTAAATTAAAGTATAAAAAATTTAAAATGACCTGTTTTGGGAAAGTTTTAGAGTGTAGTAATTATAATTAGCTTTATTTAAGAACACTAGTAGTTAAAGCAGAGTTACCACCATGATATAAAACTAAACGTGTGTTTCTGTAGTTATGCATTTTTCCCCCTTCAACAAGACCATCTATTAATTTTCTTGTGTATAAAATTGGCAGCGATATTAGCCGGTCACAGCATATGCTCAGAGCTCATTGTCTGTCAATAGCCTGTAATTTTTCAATTAGCTCTCATTAGAAAGCAAGGCTGTTGAAATCCCAACCTATGTGTTTAGCCCCTGTGTTGTCCATGTGTGTAAGTGTGAGTGTGTGTATGATTAGTGGGAAGGGAGAGCAGAGGTGACAGAATTCCTCCTCAAATATTTTGTCTTCATTTTTCTGGCACAGGGTCTCTAATTACAGAGCACTACTTCATTACGGGCGCCTTCATGTTTTATGCATTCTGTTCATTTAGAGCCTTATTAACAACACGCCGGCCAGCAGCCCGGCCCCTCACCGTGTGTGTGTGTGTGTGTGTGTGTGTGTGTGTGTGTGTGTGTGTGTGTGTGTGTGTGTGTGTGTGTGCAAGTTGGCACATATGTGCCGCCTTTGGATGGAGCACTTTAAAAAGTAAAAGTGTAATAAAACAAATGAAAAGTTTGTTTCTCTGTACAATTTTTCTCAAAAGTTTCTAGGTGTCAAAGTCAGCATGAAAACAAAATTTACCTTCAGTGCTTTAATCATTTTCACCCAAAAGTGAAATGTACTCACTGTCATGTCCTTCTAAACCTGTATGACGTTCTTTTTTATAGATTTTATAAATGTACAATTTAAATATGTTGCATTTAAATACATTACATAAAGACATTAAAGATATTATTTAAAGATTATACAATCTTCATCAACATACTCTAGGCTTAATATTAAGAAATATGTGTTGTGTACAAGTAGTACTCCAAATAAAGTTTAATTACTTAATTTTTATATTAGTAAATCTCATGCGATATGTCAGTAAATATGTTAATAGATTTGAACTATACTTAGGATAAAATAAATGCATTTTAAATCTATTACTTTTTTTACTAGGGTAAACCTTTAAATTGAAACTTTAAACATGTAAACAGTTCTCTTGGTAGAACAAGTAGAACAAGGCACAAGCAATGTCAAGACATTTTATATATATAAAAAAGTAAAAAGTTGACCTACAATGCAATGTAAGTTGCTTTAGAAAAATAAATAAATGAATAAACAAAAAGATATTGTTGTTGTAGATAAATGTAACTGCAGAATACATAAATGTATAAATAAAAATGCATAAAATGGATCCACAGTTTAAAAAAAAATGTATTTTGTAATATTTCCTTGCTTTATTATGTTTTTTAAATATATTTTAATGTGTTATTTTATAATATATAATACTAACTATAATAATAAGAAGAATTTAATTATTTTATTTTATTACGGTATCTTTATTACATTTTAATTTCATACATCTCTGTTTCTAAAACTAAACTGGCATTACAAATCTATCTTTTTAGCTCTGTACCTCAAAATACTTTGGTCTATTCTGGTTTTTCACAAACCAGTCTATTCCTAATAAATAAAATCAAGTCCTATCCTACATACAGTCAAACCAAAATGTATTCAGACATTATTCGCTATAGTTTAGAAAATGGTAATGAAATATGACTCGAGAACTCAAGAACTCAAGAGTTAAACTGTCAAAACAAAGTAATCTTGATAATGTTAGATAACTTTGATAGAATCAACTAAAAATTCAGACAACTGTCAGTATGACAATATTTACACAACTATCAATACTTGTTGACCAGTTACCAAACAATGCTTAATTTTGTTCATTATGTGGTGTAAAAAGGTCACATTAGCAATTAAAGAAAAAATATGCAAGCAAAACATGGTCAGGTCAAAGTGTCTGAATAATTTTTGGCTCCAAATTTGTATCAGTTTTACTGGCAGTCCACTGTATGAAGAATTTTTGGGTATAATACGTCATAGTTTATGCTATTTTGCTATCCTTACTTACATAAATGAACTATAGTGTCTTGCACCCACTAGTAAAAATATCAAAAATTATATCTGGTGTCTAAATAATTTTTGGTTTGACTGTATATACTCTTGTTTCATATCCAATTTCACTCACTCACATGTTGGCATATGATATTGAGTCTTGGGGTTGCGAGGTCACAGTGGTCCTGATAAGTGCAGTTTGGCCATTAGATTTTGGAGTGGATTGTTGTCCCATTGATGGAAGGAGTAATAAAGAGTCGAAAAATGTGAAAGGGGCATAAATATGGAAGTTTAGGGCAAGTAAAAAGGGTTAGGGTGCTGAAAGAGGGTCGCACGTGGACGAGCGAATCCACCTTCCCGTGCTGAATCAAACCCATCTGCATCCAGCATTGAGACTGATGAGCCCAATTTGGCAGCCCACACTTCTACACTGAGATTGATGGAGGAAGAGCGAGCGCTAGAGAACGGCGAGAAAGAGCAAGGGCGTGAAACGGCACAGAGATGAGGAGAAATGAAAGACGGAGGTGAGCGACGGAGAGTCCGAGAGAGAGACGAAACGCTCGGGCACCCCCTCCCCGCCATAGCCGCGGGCGACCCTGTTCCTGTGGGGTGAATAAAAGCTAATAGGCTAACGCTAGCGGCCCTGACTGCTGATGCTGATGGATGTGGCGTGTCAGCGGTGTGCGAGCGATGGCTCTTTGATAAGACTTATCATCCACCTCACTCCATAAATATTTTATCAAGCGTAATGGAAATTGTCAAATCAATCTAATTGTGTAATACATTACTGGGACATCAAAATTAAACAAAGCACATATGCTATCATTTGGCTTTATGATCGGGCAGCCGGGGTAGGCGCCCCGCAGGGGCCCCGTGAGGCCCCGGGGCTGGCAGCGCGGATGCTGGAAATACGTCTCCCTGGCGATGGCCGTCGCCCTCGTGACGCGCACTCCATCACAGGATCAATTTCTCAAATGTGGACAACTGTGCCGTGTAATCAGGATATGGCCGGATGGCGTCGGGCCACCGTGTTTGTGTGTGTGTGTGTGTGTGTGTGTGTGTGTGTGTGTGTGTGTGTGTGTGTGTGTGTGTGTGTGTGTGTGTGTGTGTGTATGTGTGTGTCTGTCCTACCTGCTCATGCTTTTCTCAACTTACCAAAATGATTACAGAATAACTACTGGGATTTTGTCTTTGTCATGTCATGACAGTGCTTAATGGTTTGTGTATGTGCGTGTGTGTCTAAGACTGTATCGCTGTGATTCATCAAAGCCGAGGCACACAGGTGAGACAAGAGCCGTGAGGTGGGACAGGGGACGTGCCTGTAAGACCCAACTGAAAACAGATCAAATAGTAACCGGGTTTGGCAGCTGACAGATAAGTGTGAGATACATGCAACTGAAACGCTTAAGCTGTGTGACAGTGAGGAGAAAAACTGTGACTGCTACCTGCTGGATTTAATCAACGCGCGCATTTATTTTTTTTACTTGCGAATCAACCAGATTCAGATTTGAAGATTTTATATATAATTAAATCTCCAACTCTGGACGACAAAACCAGTCTTAAGTAGCACGAGTATATTTGTAGCAATAGCCAACAATGCATTGTATTGGTAAAAATTTTCCATTTTTTATTTATGCCAAAAATCATTAGGATATTAAGTAAAGATCATGTTCCATGAAGATGTTTTGTAAATTTCCCACCGTAAATATATCAAAACTTAATTTTTCATTAGTAATACGCATTGCTAGGAAGTTCATTTGGACAACTTTAAAGGCAGTTTAAATTTGATTTTTGTTGCACCCTCAGATTCCAGATTGTCAAATAGTTGTATCTCAGCCAAATATTATCAATGCATATTACTAATCAAAAATTAAGTTTTTATATATTTACAGTAGGAATTTTACAAAATATGTTCATGGAACATGATTTCTTACATAGTATCCTAATGATTTTTGGCATAAAATAAAAATCGATAATTTTGACCTAATCAATGTATTTTTGGCTATTGCTACAAATATACCTTTTTTGCACATTTCTAGAATCTTTGATTCTGATTGGTCAGTCGTGGAAATCTGTAATGCTTAAACTATTTAATTAAAGGATCAGTTCACTCCTGAATTAAAATTTCCTGCTAATTTACTCCAATATCATCCAAGATGTTCATGTCTTTCTTTCTTTAGTCGAAAAGAAATTAGGGTTTTGAGGAAAACATTCCAGGATTTTCTCCATATGGTGGACTTCAATGGGGATCAATATGTTGAAGGTCAAAATTGCAGTTTCAATATAGCTTCAAAGGGCTCTATGAGATCCCAGCTGAGGAAAAAGGGTCTTATCTAACGAAACGATTGGCCATTTTCTAAAAACGATAAAAATATATATACTTTTTAACCACAAATGCTCATTTTGCACTAGCTGGACTTCACGCATTATGTAATCACATTAGAAAAGTCATACGCGCTTAGTTTTTCATCTGTGTACTTCAGTTAAAGGTAGGGTGCAGCGAAAAACTCATTGTCTCATCCATCTTCAAAATCATCCAACATCATTGTTGTACCTTATTTGTAAAGAGCGTATGACTTTCTTTCCACGTTCGCTTTGTAAATGCTTACTACGTAATGCGTGAAGTCCAGCTAGTGTAAGATGAGCATTTGTGGTTAAGAAGTATATAAATGTTTTTTTTTTTTTTTTAGAAAATGACCAATCATTTCGCTAGATAAGACCCTTATTTCTCAGCTGGGATAGTGTAGAGCCCTTTGAAGCTACAATTTCGACCCTCAACCCACTGAGCACCGTTGAAGTCCACTATATGGAGAAAAATCCTGCAATGTTTTTCTCAAAATGTAATTTCTTTTCAACTGAAGAAAGAAAGATAAGAACATCTTGGATGACATAGTGGTAAGTAAATCAGGAAATTAAAATTCTGGAGCAAACTCCTCCTTTAACCATTGTCTTCTGCAACCAATTTCTTAGAAGCAATACTTATGTCCATTGCAATATTTCATGTTTTCATTGTAAGCATTTAGTTTTAAGCTTTTGTCTTGTGTTTGTGTTTCTGCGGGTTATTAGTGTGTGTTTTCTGTGAGTCGTGGCAGGTCTGAATAAGCAGTTGACTGGGATTGTGACTCATTAAATCAAATGAAACAGTCCAGCCCTCATAAAAACTCATCTGGCAGAGAGAGAGAGAGAAAGAGAGAGAGAGAAAGAGAGAGCATATGTTGGCTGTCTGTGGTTTGGGACTCTTAATGATATAAAGTGCTCTAGTTGATATGCGTGCAGTCATGCTGCTCCGTCAATGATATTGATTGTGGTTTAACATACCGCCACATTAACCCTAGTGTGTGTATATGTACTTGCATACTATCCAAAAATTATTTTTAATCAGTATTTTGTCTTATTTAGTAACATGTACATATAATCATCAATCAAACATAATAAATGTTTCATGTATTTAGATTAGAATGTATCTTGAATTAAATTGCTTTTTGCTCTTTATTTTCCCCATTGGCAAACTATTTTAAAAACTGATTTAAACATAAATAAATAAATAAATTTTACTGAGGTTTGTGCTTAAAATGAAAAACAAATGCACCTAACTTTTGTTTTATGTAAATGTAAATGTATCTTGTTTTAAGGACATTTATATATAATACATATATTTTTTCATTTAGCAGATGCTTCTATCCAGTGCAATTTACAGATGTGATCCTGGACCACAAAATCAGTCATAAGGGTACATTTTTTGAAACTGATATTTCTACATGATCTGAAAGCTGAATAAATAAGCTTTCCATTAATGTATGGTTTGTTAGGATAGGACAATGTTTGGAAAATCTGCAATCTGAGGGTGCAAAAAAATCTAAATATTGAGAAAATCACTTTTAAAGTTGTCCAAATGAAGTTCTTAGGAATATTACTAATCAAAAATTAAGTTTTGATATATTTGTGGTAGGAAATGTACAAAATATCTTCATGGAACATGATCTTTACTTAATATCCTAATGATTTTTGGCATAAAAGAATCAATTTGACCCATACAATGTATTGTTGGCTACTGCTACAAATATATCTGTGCTTTTTAGAAATGGTTTTGTGGTCCAGGGTCACAAATGAAGAATAAAAGCAATTCCTTTTAAAGTTTTGGGGAAACATTGTATATATTGAATATAGTTTTCTGAGTATCAGTTTTATAAAGAATTTTATTTATACAGGTTCTACATTTAGCCAACCGTAACTCTTTAAACACTGATGTTTTTCTTTCCCACAGAATTAAATCATATAAACATTTTCAATCAATTTTTTAAGTCAACAACGTTTTTTACATTTATGTGTGTCTGTTGTGTTTTACTACTTACGTCTGGTAGACACAAGACAAAGCTTGTCTGTGTAACAAGTCACACACACACACACACACACACACACACACACACACCTCCCTCTCGCTCTCACTGCGACTCTATCAGCCTCTCGCACAAACATACATCTTTATCCAGCGCTTGTTGTCAGACAACATTAGATAATTAATAGGTCATTTGTCAGGCTTGTGAGAAACATGTTAAAGTCCCTCTGAGCTCCCAGGACACAAGCAGCTGTCTGCCGCACTTATACACACACACATGCACCCGCTCTTTTAATTAATTAGCATTAGCAGTGATTAATAATGAGCCTCTCATGGCTGGGATGTTTGCATATGTGTGTGTGAGAGTATATCTGTGTGTTTAGGGCAGTCGCAGCACGCCTTGTTGTACAGTGTTAATTGGTCGGCTCAGCATTGTGTATTAATGAAGTGTTGTTCCATGAGCCGAGAGTCAATGACGAGCTGAAACAATGCACTCGTTAATTAAGATGCTCTTAGCGAGTCGCACAGGTCATGTGTGAGCATGGGTATGTTCGCAATGGAATACTGACATGCTGCTGCATACTGTTGTTTAAGCAGTATGCAATGATATGTTAGCTTTTTCTTTATTAGTTCTTTTATAAAATGGCATTTGGATTAAAACAATTTTCTTAAATGAGTCAAAAGGTCATATAATACAAAGAAACAGCAAGGAATACATACTGTAAAAATATTTTTTTTTACAGTGTAATTGCAACCAGGAGATGCAGAGTCACATCTTTCGCATTGCATTGTGGAATACCTGCCCTCTTTTTCAGTGCGATTGTTTCTGGATGTATTTTTTCCATTCATTTTCCCATAGGGATTTTTAAAAAGTCTTCATTAAAGCATTATGAAATATAAACCAAATCAACCTACAAGGTGAATCACAGCATTACTAGGGCTCTATGATTTCCGCGATGTGGAAAATGTGTACGCAATCGCAGAATCTAGTCATAAAAATGGAATTTAGCTACTGTATAACATGGAATGTCACAATGTATATGCCTCAATATATGAGTACATGAACACATAAAACATCTCTAGAACTGCTCTTAGAGTCACTTCTTGAACATTTTACCATTTATTTTGAGAAAAACTATCGCCATATCATACAAACGGAAACGTACAGGTCTTCACAGCAACGTGTCAAAATAAAAGTTTGGTTTAACTTGAAGAAATTGTGACAGAAGTGTATTACTTAATGTAATGATAGTACTATTTCTACTAATAAAATGATTTTTTAATAAATAATAAGAAATATTTACCAGAAAAAAATATTTAACAGAATTTATTTAACAGAAAAATGTAAATACACAACACAGTATTACTGAAAAAAACAATATTAATAATAATAAATTATGTTTTTATAAACTCAACTAATTAGAGATGCTTTTGATTATTACAATTTAATGAAGCGATAAATAAAAATGAATAAATGGAAAACACAGAATTTGGTAAAAAAATAAAACTGAATTCGAGGGGGGAAATGGGATTTCATAGGGCCTTAAATTGTCATTTTTGTTCAACTTTTAATACATTTCTGTTAAATTTTAATTAATTAGACATGCTTTTTGATTGATCTTGTTATTTAACCTTTAAAACAGAGTCTAGAAAAATTAAATGGAAAAAAATGGAATCCAGAAAAAAGGTATTAAATTATTTTTAAGAAATAATAATAATAAAATAAAATAGTTATTTTTTTAAAGGTATATTTATTAGAAAACATATTTACATTATTTACTTACCAGAAAAATGTAAATACACAACACAGTATTTCTAGAGAAAATTGTTTTATTTATTTATTATTTTATTATTATTATTTTATTTTATTTTTTCAACTGATTAGAGATGCTTTTGATTATTAAAATTTAATAAAAAAAATAATTATGGTAAAAATATAGATTTCATAGCTCCTTAAAATGTAATTTTTGTTTAACTTTTAATAAATTGCTGTTAAATGGTGCAAGTTTCATGGTTTAAATTAATTAGACATGCGTTTTGATGATATACCATTGAAACAGAGTCTAGAAAAACAAAAGCACAAAAAAAACGGAATCCAGAAAAATTTAAACTGAACTACATTTGAAAAATTAAAAAAAGGTAAAAATAATACAGATTTCATAAGGCCCTACATTACAAACATTTGTTTAAAAAAAAAAAGTATTCGAAAATTGGACAAAAAGCCACTCTTGATGGGCGTAGTGAAAGAAAGAACTGTAATCCCATGAAGTAAACAATGGTGAAATATAAAACTATTTAAGTTGCTTTATTTAATTAAATCTAGTTTAATTCAGCAAGTGGTGTCCAGCTGTCATAAAGTAAACAGCTATTTTGCTTTCTTAATCCAATTTTGTGTAAAAATCATATAAATCTCGTAAAATCTTTGCAGTCTGGCTGATTTGCGTTGCATCACGGGATATAGTACCCAAGACTCGATTGCTGCACATTTTATCAAATGCATTACATCATCCACATATTCACATGCTTTATGCATTTTTTTTTTTTCGTATGTGTGAGAAAATCTGTGTGTGATTGAATGCTGAAGAGAGATTGTGTGGACGGCCGTTGAGTTAATACTGTTGCACTGAATGTTTGTCTGAATCTGTAGGATTCTCACCCTGATCCGATAGCATTCTCATTCAATGGAGTGTCCGGGTTAATTATGTATTGTGCCGACTGCTCCTCTTTCCCTCTGGGCTGTAGACTTACATCTGCTCTACACACACACACACACACAAACACAGACGCACACTCACATACTCTCTCACACACTCTTTTTAAACATCCAATCAGCCAGGCCATTGAGAAGACAAATGTACTCATTTAGTCCTGCCGGTCTCCAGTGGCCAGTGAGAGAGCCGAGAGTCTTAATTCCGTACACAAAGGCTGGTAACGGAGTCTGGAGTTTGTTAGTGAGGGATTCATATGGGGCGGACTGGAGATTTGAGCTGGAATGTCTCTCGTGCAGCGCTTTGCAGTCATGCTGGTCTGTCTGTGAGCACATCTTGAAAGCTGTAAGGGGCTTTTCGGGATCTGGTGGCATGTGTTAGGCTTAGAATTAGGGTTAAGGCCTGTTCGCACTAAGTTTGATGCGAATAAATGATGCAAAAGTAAACATTTATGGAAATTAGTTCTTGAAGGCTGGTTGTAGATTGTGTATTTCCAACTGAATGTGCTATTTGAGTAACTGCCATTGAGATGAACGAGAGTGCTAACACTTAGCTTTCGCCAGGTATATATATTATAAACGTCTTCAGTAGTGACTTTTATTGTTTGAATAGATTCATAAATGTCTCTTTGAAGCATATTTGATCATTTGGTGGCACTACTTCTGATTGTTTGTGTGTTGGATTGAGGAAATAAGAACAGGGTCATGAGTCGAAAAACACAACAACCTGAGAATGTTACATTGACAAACAAACATTAATTATTACAAATATTAAATAGAAAATGTATGTATAGAAACAAAATATATGAATTTGGTATTTAAGAATAGTTAAGTGCGTAATTTTTTATGAATAAATAAATAATATTATATATAATTTAATTAATCTACAATGTTTTTTGATTGATATTTTTTATTTAACCATTAAAACAGAGTCTAGAAAAATTAAAACGGGAAAAAAATGGAGTCCAGAAAAATTAAAAAAATATATATATATACTGAATTTGGAAAAAAAAAAGAATTTTGGAAAAAATGGAAAAACGGATTTCATTATGCATAATGGTTAAATTAAAAAAAATATCAATCAAAAAGCATGTCTAAATTCTGACATCATAAATTATTATTACAAATAATAAATAGAAAATGTATATATAGAACAAAATTATATGAATTTGGTATGTAACAATATTAAAGTGTGAAATTGTAATTAAAAAATATAAAAATAAATATATTTATGGCTAAAATTATATTTAAATGGAAAAAATGGGTATATATATATATGTAAGTATATACAATTGTATTAATTTATTATTTATTAATTATTTATATATATTATATTGTGTTGGTATTAAAGTGTGTAATTTTATCATGTGTGTGTGTGTATATTAGGGGTGGAACGGTTCACAGAAGTCACGGTTCGGTTCGTACCTCGGTTCAGACGTCACGGTTCGGTATGATTTCGGTACAGTGGAGGGAAAAGCAAAACAAAAATGCAGAAGGCAATTAGATGTATTTCCACTCACATACCCAACAACCGCTGAACAACGGCAACACACAGTCCTCGTCTTTTCCACCACTCTCTCGCCTGTACTACTGTAACTGACTGGAAAAGCGAAGTTTTCCCAAACTTGCGATCTAAGGGGCCGTTCACATGTCGCGCCTAAAAACGCGTGAAAAACGCTAGGCGCGCCACTTTCTTCCTGATCAACAAAGCGCTCTGGCGCTTGCGCTCCGGAAGCGTCTGCCGTTTCTAAGCAACCATCAGCTGCGCTCTAGCTCCAAGCCTATGCGTCTCCATGCATTGTTTCTTCGCGTCAAAATAATGGGGGCTTGACAAATCATAAAGTTCAGGAAATCCCTGGACCACAATGATGGACCGTCGAGCTGACAAAAAATTGCAGAGTGCCAGAGAATGTAGACGGGCTCTGATAGACCGCATACATAGGCGGAGCTCGGCTGCATCGACGCCAATCAGAGCTTCAGAGCTAAAGCGGGGCTAAATATTAGCTGTCCCTAAAGAACCCGCGTATCTAACAGTAGTTCCGCATTACATTAATTATTTTGCAGGCAAGTTTTTTTTTTTTATTTTCATACCGTGTATTCTCCGTTTAAATTCATGCACCGAACCGTGACCCCCGTACCGATTCGGTTCGAAACGAATACATGTACCGTTCCACCCCTAGTGTATATATATATATATATATATATATATATATATATATATATATATTTACATAATTTTAGCAATTAAAATTAATTAATTATATGGATTTTATGGGTAACAATTTTAAATATTATTATTCTGAAGTAAATAATAATTTTACAAATTATTATATTATTTAAATAGTTATAAATGATTAATTATTTATAATTATTTAAATAAATAATTAAATCAAATAAATAAAACAATACTTTTTTAGTTTATACAAGAAGATATATCAGTTTATAAAAATCCCTAAATATAAAATCTTTATGAAGACATTCATTTCATACACTGAAAACACATGCTGGAATATTTTCAGCATATTTAATGTGACTGTTTCCAAAGATGTCGACAAAGAGATTACAAAATGAAGCTGATATTGATACACCATAGAAAATTCATTTTAGCCGTAGTCTTGGCTGGATAGTCTTCAGCTGGGAAACGGGCCCAGTGCGCTTGTAACAGCCGTCGTATTGTTTTGTTGCTTATCAGGCCGGGTTTCTCTTCTCTCAGCCCTCTGGCTGTCTCTCAATGAAGTGATAAATCCTGGACCTGGTAAAAACGGCTCTTCCTGTTGTCACTAGTGGCCCGGAGTGCAGAGAATGTGCCTGCTGCCTTTAAACCAGGAGGATACGGAGTTCATCCCTCCACAGGAGGTGGAAAAATGGCCATGTTAATGGATGTCTCGCTTTCTTCAGGTATTATAGAGCTCCTTGCAAACGGTGGCAGGTGGGAAACGTTTCATTGCCGAAAGTAGGAAATGTTGCCGTGTGTTGCTTTGTGGCAAAGGGGTGAGCTGTCAACTACGTTAAGCATGAAGAAGGAGCTGTGTGCACAAACCGCCAGAGAGTAAACAAGAGAGAAAGAGTCAAGGAAAAGGTTTCTGCCTTTTTTAGATCTTTTCTATCTTAATCTGCCCTCTCAATCATTACGTTTAAAGACTGTGATCTCAGCGCGGCCCTCAAGAGCAGCTCGTTTCTATATTTACAGACTACACTGCTGCAGGGTGAGCAAGTGAGCGTGTGTGCGCAATTGCTGGCTTTCGTCCTATAGGTGCGTGTTCGTCCCGACGTCCGCGGGCGTTGACTGGGTCACCTCTCCATTAGGGCGTGTTGTCATGGTGATTAATGGCTGGTTCTATCATCTTTAATGCTGGTGGTAATGACGCGGGGTCCCGTGCCGCCCACAGTAATCGCGTGATGTATGAGCACAGCAGAACCCCGGAGCAGAGGTGAACGCGACACACACTCACACGCATGCACACACACTCACTGATGTTTACTCACAAAATTATAAGTAATGAACTGACTTGCATGCCATAAGCGATACATTATATTTCATAATACACTTGGAATTAGTATTCCATTTAGAATTTAGACATGATTAGAACATATGTACCACCAAAATGCTTCTATTTTGATTCTTCTTTTATTATTATATTTATTATTTTTCTATATTAGTGAATTAGTGTGTACATTTTAATAATAATAATAATTAATTGGTTATAATAATAACAATATTAATAAATATTTAACCATTATTTTTACTTACAATTATTTTAAGTTGAACCCTAAATTGTAAAATGTTTATTGAAATTAAAATACATAAAAAATAAAAATTATAAAATATAATAATAATAATAATAATAATTTTTTTTCAAATGTCCTAAATATTAAAAAGTAGTAATAATAATAATAATAATATTTATTAGTAAAATGAATAATTATTAATATTTATTTATTTGTAACTATACTTAATTTTAATTATATATCTTTTTAAATTCTAAAAATAACAATAACAACAACAACAATAATAACATCCCTTTTTCAAATGTCCTAAATAATAAAAATCTAATTAAAAGTAAAAATAAAAATAGTTATACATATTTAAAAGTAAAAGTAATAATTGTATTTAAAAACAATTCTAAAAAAATCTAATAATAATAATTTGTAACTTTTTTCAAATGTCCTAAATACTAAAAATCTCATTTAAATTAATAATAAAAATAGTTATAAATATGTAACAATAACATTAATAATTATTAATGTTTTTATTTAAATGTATTTGTAACTGTATATAATTTTAATTTTATTTTATAATAAATTATAATCATTTTAATTCAAATTATATTTCCCTAAATCTTGAAAATGTAATTAAAAATAAAATTACATAAAAAAAATTCTAATTACAAAAAATAATAATAATAACATAAATGCAAATTTATTACCTTCAAAATACAAAAAATCTAATTAAAATTACTAATAAAAGTAGTTATAAATATTTAATAATAAAATTAATAATTATTTTTTCTTTTTTGTTTATTTGTAACTGTACTTAATTTTGATTATATATCATTTTTTATAAATATTTAATAATAAAATTGATAATTATTAATTATTATTTTTTAATTAAAATTACAATATTAATAATAATAATAATATATATAATAATAATATAATATAATTACATAATTAATCATTTTTATTTATCATTTTAATTATTTTTCAATTGAATTATATGTTTTTTCACAAATTTTCTGAATTCTAAACAATTCCAAATTTAATTTAGTTTTTCACTGTGTTCTCTGACTTTAGAAAACATTATCAGTAGACTGAAGCACAACGACATGGTCATGGGTTTAATTCCTTTGGAATTCAACTAATAAAATGTATATCCTGAAGTTGCTTTAAACAAAAATTGCCTTCCAAATGCATAAATATAAACACAGACTGACTACTTGAGTGTTTTTCACCTCACATGCTCCAGTATATTTGTGTGTTTTGTTGATAAATACATCAGTTTTAATATCCCACTGTATGAAGTCTGTTGCTCGATACGGTCCCTGCAGCTAACACGGCTGCTTTATGAATTAAACACGCTACACTAATGAAAAGTTTAAGGAGATTGATTTGTTAGTGTGCCACGCTGATGTTTATGTATGTAAACTACATACTTCATCCAGTGCTTGGCACGTCATCAATCTCTTGTCCCTTCTATCTATTGCTATCGCTCTATCCATCTTGGTTTTCCGAAAGCATATGTCACAGTAGGGAAAAATAAACATTAACAATGAATCTCTTTATATATATATATATATACACACACACACACACACACACATACTAACACGCATACTTGTTCACCAGTGCTTTAAATGCCACTTTAAGGGTGGAACAGGAAGTGATGAGTTATGTTCTGTATTAAATGACAGGAAATGCTCCTATTCTTTGTGATTGTTGGGTGTAAGTGACATCATCGGCGGGACATTTATAGGCCGTTCTGTCACCGTTCTGTTCTAGAATGGCCCATTCTTAATCAGGGATGTTCTATAGGTGACTTTTCCCAGGACAATAATATCCATTTATCGCAATGACATCATAATTGCTAGTTTGTGTCCATGCTGATGTTATCATCTCAATTGAAGGTGGAGTCCTTTTTTTGTTTAGAAGGATCCACAGATCGAGGTTACAGGAAATCCTGGGTTTCTCACGGCCTCTGCACCAGATTCTGATTCACATACGCGCACCGTGCATTTCCACCTCGGTGGTTGATCAGTTTTCTTATCCTAATCGAATCAATTAATTCTAAGGAAGAAAAACCAGAGGGAAGTTCTGCGAAAACCTCAACGCCAAGCCGTATTCTTTATCTGCAATCTAATACTCAAACCACGGCCTTTTTAAAAAACAGCCTACATTCTGCACTTCACTTCGGTATATTTTTCTTGAGGGACGTTTACCTTTCGGAAATATATATGTTTATAGACCAAAAAACTGCTTTTGAGTGTCCTGTACCGTGGCGTTTTTTCCCCTGGTTTCTTTAACGGGCAGGATGAAGCCGATCAGTTGGAGCCGCAGGAAGGGAGGGATGGCAGAGGAGAGATTGAGTTACCTTTAAAAGCTCAGGGTTTGAAGACTGCGGCCAACTAGCTTTCACTCTCTCTGTGGGCAGGGGCAATTTTAAATGGCACGGCTCGGATGATCGTTATGGCCTCTCGTGCTTAGCGGATCCACAGGCGTACGGCGGAGGCCTTAACCGGGTCCTCAGCTGTCATTTTAAAGCATGCAGATGCGTTTGCGTGTGTGTGCGTGCGTGCTGCGCCACAAAGTAAAATATTGTAAGTGGCACAAGACGACATCTGGAAGGACTTAGCGCTCTCAGATCACCTGTGATTCAGAGTCAGGAGTAATATTTGGAGATACCTACGTTTGGCTGCATCATTGTGGAGAAAAATTATTTTAGACAGCGTCTAGACCACTAATGTGTCTATTTTTTTTTTTATTTTAATGCCTTGATGACATTATTATCATAACAGTTTGCGTGAGAAGTTGTAGCATGTCAGGTTTCTTGCATGTCATCTTATGCTGCCTTAGCGTTCATTTCATGTCTTTGTCTATGGAAGCCAGTTTCTGCCACTAAATAAACAATAAAAAAGTAATTGCGACTTTTTATCTCACAGTTCTGACTGTTTTTCTCAGAATTGCATGATACAAATTCGCTATTCTGACTATTTTATCTTGGAATTGTGAGATATAAGCTCACAATTGCGAGTTATAAAGTCAGAATTGTGAAATATAAAGTCACAGTTATGACTTTTTTCTTAGAATTGCGTGATATAAACATGCATGTTTGTATCTTGCAATTCTGACTTTTTTCCCCTCAGAATTGTGAGATATTGAATTGTGAGTTATAAAGTCCAATTTTGACTGATATGTTCTCAGAATTTATAAAGTTATAAAGTCAGAATTGCAAGACATAAACTTGCAATTTTGAGGAATAAAGTCAGAATTGCGAGATATAAACTCGCAATTTCAAGTTATAAAGTCAGAATTGCAAGATAAAACTCACAATTCTGACTTTTTTTCTCAGAATTGCGTGATATAAATTGGCAATTGCGAGTTATAAAGTCAGGATTGCGAGACAAACTCGCAATTTTGAAGAATAAAGTCAAAATTGCGAGATATAAACTGACAATTTTTTTTGTCTCAGAATTGCCCATTTATATCTCACAATTCTGACTTAATAACTAGCAATTGTGTGTTTTAAAGTCAGAATTGCGTGATATAAACTCGCAATTTCAAGATATAAAGTCAGAATTGCAAGATAAAAACTCACAATTCTGCCTTTTTTTCTCAGAATTGCGTGATATAACTTGGCAATTGCCAGTTATGAAGTCAGAATTGCGAGACATAAACTCGCAATTCTGAGGAAAAAACAATTGCGAGTTTATATCTCACAATTATGACTTTATTCCTCAAAATTGCGAGTTTATGTCTTGCAATTCTGACTTTATAACTTGCAGTTGTGAGTTTATGTCTCATAATTCTGAGAAATAAGTTAAAATTGTGAGTTTATATCTCGCAATTTTAACTTTATTTCTCAAAATTGCGAGTTCATGTCTCGAAATTCTGACTTTAACTCACAATTGCCAGTTTATATCACACAATTCTGAGAAAAAAGTCATAATTGTGATTTTTTTATTTTGAAGTTCTGACTTTAAAACTCACAATTGTGAGTTTATATCTCATAATTCTTAGAAGAAAAGTCAGAATTGCGAGATAAAAAGTTGCAATTAACTTTTCTTATTCCAGTGGCAGAAACGGGCTTCCATACTTTGCTGTTAATCATAGAAACAAAGGGAAAAATTAACTATAAATGATTACAGCAAATCTTTTTTCTGTCTCCTTTCTTTCTTTTCTAAACTACATTGAAATAAAATCCATCCATTATTAAAGTTAACATGACAAATTGACCCATTTACTCTCATAATGCATGTTATCCAAGATGTTCATGTCTTTCTTTAGTCCCAAATAAATTACATTTTTTGAGGAAAACATTCTAGGATTTTTCTCCATATAGTGGACTTCAATTGAGATCAACAGGTATTGCAGTTTCAGTGCAGCTTCAAAGGGCTCTACACAATCCCAGCTGAGGAATAAGGGTCTTATCCAGCTAAACGTTCTGTCATTTTCTAAAAATATAGAAAAATGTATACACTTCTTAACCACAAATGCTCATCTTGCACTAGCTCGACCTTACATAATCACTTTGGAAAGGTCTAACCGACACATTGTGCAAAGTGAACATGCAGAGAAAGATAAAACAACATTTGTTGGACAATTTTGAAGCTGGAGGAGAAAATGAGATGGGAGTTTTTCGTCCTTCCCATGAAGAACTAACCATGCGTGACCTTTCCAACATGATTACGTAATGCGTGAAGTCGATCTAGTGCAAAACAAGCATTTGTGGTTAAAAAAGTATATAAATGTTTATTTTTTGTGAAAATAACCGATCATTTCGATAGATAAGACCCTTATTCCTCGGCTGGGATCGTGTAAAGCCCTTTGAAGCTGCATTGAAACAGCAATTTTGACCTTCAACCTTCTTTTTTACATTTTTACGTAGCCTTTATTTAATATCTTTAATACCTTCAAAATATACTATCAGTGGAAACAACAACTCACTACACAAGTGAAAAGAAGAGTTGGAGATGCTCATTAATGAGATGGGGCTGAAGTGGCGTTGTGAACGGGATGACCGTGACTCGGATGGCACTGTGTAGCGTAGAGCCCCTCTGAGCGTTAGGAATGCGAGGAGACAGGAAGATGTGCAGGAGCGCTGGCCCAGCCCTCATTAGCACTCACCACTACCTGTCACAACACATTAGCCACAGCATGCTAGCCACAGCATGTTAGCCCCGCCGTGACTTACGCACAGCAGGTTAGCTCCAAGCGTGTTAGCAACGGCACATTAGGTAGAGCATGTTAGCACTGTGTGTTAGCTTTTAGCCACAGTCTCTCAGGTCCCAGTGCGCTAGTGATACCAGTGGTTGAGGTACGTTAGCATGCGTATTTAAACGCATTTGCAGAAGAGGTTTTGTCTTAAAGGATTAGTTCACTTCCAGAACAAAAATGTACAGATAATTTACTCACCTCCTTGTCATCCAAGATGTTAATGTCGTTCATTTTAGGATTTCTCTCCATATAGTGGACTTCTATGGTGTCTGTGAATTTGAACATTCAAAATGCAGCTTCAAAGGGCTCCAAATGATCCCAGCTGAGGAATAAGGATCTTATCTAGGGAAACGATCTGTCATTTTCTTAAATTATTATTTATTAGCTGAAGTTTTGATTGTTTTCAAACATCCCAACAAATGTTTGAAAAGTCACCAAATGTCGCTAGATGACGTCACATGCCAAAAAATTGCCAAATTAAACAGCTCCTTGTCGCAAAACGTTAATAAAAGTCGCACTAACAAGACAATTGTTACATTTGGTTTCAAAATCCCCAAACTGGCAACACTGTTCCCAATTCCAGTAGTCTGCTATTGGATGGACAAACCAGATAGTCCTGCGCCAAAATTACCCCATTGGTTGATTCAGTGTTGCTGGGTCAGGCTGGTCAGATATTTAAAGAAACAGTATGCAAAAAAACAAAATATATCCACCTTATTTTTTTCGTAAGAGCGGATGCAGCCATTTGTAAATGTTATGGGTCTGACTTCCAGGGTTATCCACGTCCAACAATTTTTTTAGCTGTACAAAACAGCTTGTTTGGCTGCTTGATATTGCAGATCGGTGTGTCCTCCCATATTATTTTAATGTATTATCTTAATTATGAACACACTAGTTTGTAGTGCAAACAGTTTTACAGTTTACTGCACTTTGTTATTCTTCTCGTTATTTTCCTACAGCATTTGCAGAGATTTGAAACACGCAGTGCAGACTATATACTTTAATTGAATTGCAGCCTATGATATATTGCTATTTCAGTTTTATTTTGATTAATTATGCAGTCCCATTTGTTTATTTTACTGTTACATTTAATCAATTATTAGCTTTTCATCAACTCACTAACCCCCTGCAGTTCCTCCACCAACCCCCGTTTTGGAAACCCTGGTATACAGTATCATATACTTGAGTCCCAGAAGGAATGGTATTTAAGGACAGACAATATGAAGACTTCCCTCATCAGCCACGCGCTGACTTTCCTCTCCGAGTTGAGCAAGAGGTCGCAGGTCACCAGACAACATCCTCCCTGTGTTCAGCTCATAATTAACCTAAGCAGATACAGTATCCGCTGTTTTCACACCGAATCCTCTTCGCCGGGGTCAATGGAAAAAATTTTGGAAAAGGAAGCATAAAAGTATTGGGGGCAGCACAGCGCTTCCCGCTGGAGATTCCCCCTCCTCCTCCCAGTATCCAAACAATCCAAAGCGGGCCTCAGGAGGAGGATGACAGGGCGTAACCAGCGAGGCCACGAAGATGATTATCACCCCAGACACCTTCTTATCCAGGCTGTATTAAGTGTTATCACAGACACAAACCACTTTCCCCTTCCCTGTGTTTGTTTAACTGCTCTAGTGGTCAAATATTTTTTTATGGCGCTATGTATATTTACTCGTATCTGCAGAGGGCGCATAAATGGGCTGGCTGTGGTCTGGAAGTGTGGATTTTCAAAAACAAATAAAAAGAAGTACTTTTAAAATAGTGCTGCAACTGTACTGGTACAATGTCTGAAACTATATTAGACTGTGTTTGTTGCTAAGATTGATATAATTAATTATTTCTTGTTTATTACTGTAAATCTGCTTTGAAGCAATCTGTACTCTATCCACCTTATTCTTCAATGTGGAAGTAAGCCTATGGGTGAGACTTCTGGTTCATTAGCCGCTGTAGAACTTTTTCCTGAGTAAACGATGAACGCCGCCATTACGAATTCTAACGTCGGATTGGATGCTTATCTGTTCCGTTCTCCATATGAACCCATTCAAATAAGTCGGCAGCTTCATGTCATTTACAGACATTAAACTTTGAAGAGTAAGGCAATGACAAATGATGGTCATTGCGACATTGCAAAGTGATGGCGCTATAGAGCCATGCGGTTTTTAAAAACATTTTAATAGATTTAACATATTGACAGCTGGGAATATACGCTACTTTAACTAGAAACACTGAAGACCAGAAATGCAAAGTTCAGGAAAAACGTCTATAGGTAAATAACGAGAAGAATAATGCTGCGTTCCAGGCAGGTTTTTTAGCTCGTAAATCACGACTTCAAATCACGACTCACGACTTTGTAGCGTTCCAGGCAAGTCACCCAAAACTGCCTGAGTGCATGTATTATTATTACATTATTATTAATTTGTTTGCAACATTATATTGTCCTAAAGTCTATTTTTCACTGTGTACCACTTGCATAAACACCGCACTCGTAGGTGCTGACATAGTGGTTTCACGGGCTATGTCACGTCAGAACTCCTAACTGGGAGTACATCGATCTATTACGAGTTCACGAGTAGGAAGTCACGGGTTTGACTGCCGTTCGGGTGCACTTTCACGGGTAGAAGGTTGGAAAAACACGAGTAACGCGTTGCCTGGAACGCGGCACTACGTTCAGTAAAACTGCACCACCAATAACCAACTTGTTCATAATTAAGATAATACATTAAAATAATACTGTAAGTTCACAGCAATTTGCAATATCAAGCAGTAAAACCATGAGACCAGAAGCCACACCTATAAAATTTACAAATTTACAAAACCACTCTTATGACAAAAAGGCGGATAAAACGTAATATGAATAAACTTGACTCAGCTTTACAGTTTCTGCTGTCATATCTATAATAAGAATTTTAACCTAATGTTAATGTCCAAAAAACACATTTTGGCAAAATAAATACATATTTGGGTGACAATAAATGCGACCTCTTTAAGTTGCGCGCCGTCTGTTACGCGCATGCGCGCTCGCGCTCGTTCAGTGAAGTGTGTCGCCGGAGACTAGCTTGCTGTCAGGACTCGTCTTCATGCAAAAAAGGAACTTAAGACATTTACAGATAATGATATAACTAGTAAGTTATGCGCTAAGGGAAAACATGTCTCATACACATTAAACAGCACATGCAACTGTCAAATCACCTGAGATTGCCGGGCGCCATGCAATATTCTTGTAAATTTGTTTGAGTCGCTTAGCCTAATATAAAGCATTGCCGTGTTTTTAACAGCTTGGGTTGTATACCTTTCTCACAGCTTATTAATCTATGACCTTCACTATTTTTCTTATGTGTTGTGTTCATAGAAATACATTTAAAGTTTGTATGATTTAAGTTTGTATAATCTTATTTTAATACCAAAATAAGATCATGCAAACTTTTTGAATTTTAAGATCAGGGTAAATATTACATATTTTGTCTTTAGATAAACATGTAAGTATTTCTGTAGCTTCTGAAAGGCAGTACTAAATGAAACAAATATGATATTTGGACAAAATAAGAAAAAATGTACACATCCTCGTTCTGTTCAAAAGTTTTCACCCCCAGCTTCCTTCTGAAGCATCAGTGAACTTTTGAATCTTCTGTAATAGTTGCATATGAGTCCCTCAGTTGTTACAGTCATTGTTGGAAACGGTTCAAATACACAAAAGTGCTGGAACACCAAAGTATTTGTAGGA
Organism: Garra rufa; assembly: GCF_049309525.1. Taxonomy (NCBI): domain Eukaryota; kingdom Metazoa; phylum Chordata; class Actinopteri; order Cypriniformes; family Cyprinidae; genus Garra; species Garra rufa. The sequence continues at coordinate 11,343,685 of NC_133374.1, forward strand.
CCTGAAGGACTTTTCTGAAGAACAGTGGGCAGTTTAACTGGTCTGGACAAACAAGGGACTCATGAATAACTATCACTAAACAAAAAAACACAACTGTGGTCATTCTGGAAACAACGCAGTATTAAGAATCAAGTGTATGTAAACTTTTGAACGTGGTCATTTTTATAAATTCAACTAATAATTTCTCTTGTGGACTATATGTAAATGTTTTGTATGTGAAATATCTTATTCAGGTCAGTACTAAATAATAAACAACATGCATGTTGTATGCTCCCTCTTATTTTGGTAAAATAATTAACATTTTGCAGATTCTACAAGTTGTAAGTAAACTTTTGACTTCAACTGTAAGTGTCTCAATCATTTCCATAAATGACGTCAATGGCAGTGGTTTTCTGCACACATCGCACAGACCCGACTAATCGATAATGAAAGCTGTTGTATAATAATTTCACCTTAAATTATTGTCAAGTGTTTTGTTTAGTTCTTACAAACAGTGAAATTAATGTAATTTTAACTTGAATGTTAAACTCTATTGTCAGTTGAAATGTACGAATATGTTTATTTCAATGTGCATATAATGACCAGTGGGATTTATAAATGTGAGGTCTCAAAGCTGAAGCTTTAATTCAGTTTCTTTGGCACTACAGGCACCAGAAAAAAATGCTAAAATAAATACTTATTTTGTCCCTAGGTTGAGTCAGTACTTTATTGGCTGCTAAAACAAACATATTGAAATTCAGCCTGTTGCATTTGGAGGAAGAAGTTGTACATCGCAGCTTTAAACAATGAATTGTTTCTGCCTTTTTTCTTGATTAGGAGATGGAGAGGACTTTTCTGTTTTCGCCTCTGATGATCTGGAAGAACTTGGCGGAGTGTCTGATGCAGATCCAATGCCATTGGTCACCGCAAATGACCTTCCATCCCCTGGCCTATCAGGTAATGCGGTCTCCCCGCTTGACCCGTCCCCCTTCCACCCGTCATTCCACACTTCAATGTACCTGGCTGGGGATGGCGTCGAATCGGTGCCCCCAGACTTTGAGGTCCGCGAGTCAGCCATCACAAGAGGAACCCTGGGCATCTGGAGCCGGAGGAGACTGGAGGTGGGAGAACGTCTCGGACCCTATGAGGGAACGTCAAGACACAGCCCAGACAATGCCACCCAGGCATGGGAGGTAGGATCAAATGATGAATTTAAGATGTGCTCTCCTACAGTGTGATAACAGCCTTGTTCAGATAAGAAAATCCCCACACAGTTGGAGACAAAGCACAGGAGATAAGGTGGGCTCATGGGCCGCTGTTACCACTGAGGGTTTCACTGTCATCAGTAGCGAGGTGGCGTGATTAACCCTGGCCTTCGTGGTTTATGGTGAAGCACCTCTACTCAGCTCTGTGATCTCGCACTAACCCCAGTTAGCAGTTGCCGTAATCCCATTAGTCACAATTACTAGACAGGCTATTGGTCAGTGTTATGCCAATTACATAATATAAATGTCTTTGAAGGTCTTTTTAATGCCACTTAAGTCTCAAAATATGTACAGGAGATTTCACACAGATATTCATCGCACTAAACCAGGGTTGTGTGTCATTCTGGAGTGATTTGAGAATGGATTTTAAATTGCAGCTCAGTTCTTGAATTTGAGTTTGAGTGCAAGAAAGTAGAATTAAAATGAAATTGTAATGTTGAAAAAAGCCTTCATGTTAAAAGTTCCATAGCCCTAGATAGATAGATGGATAGCTAGATAGATTTCACAAGTATTGCTTTAGTCTTTTTTTGACACTATGACCTCATTGACAGATTAGAGTGGTCAGTTCTCTCCCTGTGATGTCATCAAAGTGGGAGGAGTTAGACTTTCCAAACTCAATTAAAGCCTGAGGCGCATAAATCCTGCTTTTAGCCAGGTTAAAGAGCGTTGCTCTGAGCCGCCCCTCCTCGTGACCACCCTGTCTATCAGATATCAGTCGGTCTACTCTCCCAGTCGAAACGGGGTCACAGGACAAGGCCAGAGGTCGAGTGTTGTCTTGGTCAGGTCATTTTAGGCTAATTTCGCCAGGCCAGAAAGGTCGCAGGAGGGCTATCAGGCTAATTGAAAGTTTAAATAGACTCGTCCTGCTCTGATAAAGAAACTCCAACTCTCTTTTCTGAAGTTCGACCATTTAGTATCAAAGCAATGGTTTGTGATATCTGTAATGTAGTGGCTGTAAACATACCTTGTAGTAGTTCTAAGCAATAGTTTGAGTACTGCTAAATCAGAATTGCTTGGACGCACTTTAGTACCCTTTGAATTATATGTGTTCAGCTTTTATGATATGTTTATTTATGATTAATTCTGGTCTGCTCCGGTCAGATTTTGGTCCTGTTTTTATGGCGATGATTTAAATGTTAATAACCAGTTCCAGGCTGTTTTTTAGCGATGTTTTTTGTCAGGACGTGGTATTATGGTTTAAGTTTGGTTGGCGTATGTAATTATGGTTAACTTTGACTAAATGCTGTTGAAAGGTTTAAATTTGTTGGAAAACACAACAGTTAAACTTGCATTTTAATCTTCTGACTTTTTTGTTCACTTCGTAAGTTTTTTTTCCCCTCCTCAGCATGGCAGAAATCTTACATGTGCAAACATTAGGTTTTAATATGATTGAAAAGGCAGCTGTCTCCCAATGGTGGATTTACAGTGTCTTGAGCAAGCACTCTGTCTTTCTTTCTTATTCATTCTCTATGGTAGGAAACGAAGGAGAGGAAAAAAAAAAGGTTTCATGAATTTTAATCCATCGGTAATTTATTGCACGCTTGAATAATATGTATTTAAGAAACTGAGAAGCCACAGAGAGAGAGATGGGGGACGGATGACAGCGTGGCGCGGCAGTGCTGTATCACTATGTTTAATTAGCTGGCTGACAGCGGCCCATAACTCTCTCCATTAAGTAAATAAGTTGTAAAGAATTTATGATGAAGTGGCGCATTATTCAGAGGGGATATTCAATGATGACATGGACACATTAAATATGGTAAATGGCATTAAGCATATCTCCCTGCCTTTCCCACTCGTTCTCCTCTGCACCGCCTCCCTCCGTCCCGCCGCGTGAGAAGCCGTCAATATGCCAATATGCAAGAGACTGTAAAAATAAAATTGATTTGGTAAATGCGAGTTAAGATAGATCTGTTTGCTTTCATCATCAGTTCTGCCGTGTGGAAGAGTGATGTCACCGGCTAGGGTACGATAAAGACCGAACCCATCTGGAGGCTTTGATGAAGTGCGTGTGCGTGTGTGTGTGTGTGTGTGTGTGTGCGCGCATGTGAGGGACGAGACATTCAAGCACAAGTGCTGTAATTTTTGTAAGCATCTATATGAGTCTGATTGTGTGTGTTGTGCATGTTTGTGAGGCTGAACGTTTGTTTGCGTGATTGTGTAAGTTTTTGATTGTAAGTTTGCAAAGGTTTTTCTTGTGTGATTGTGTACAGGTGTCTGATTTTTAGTTTGTGTGATTGTGTTCCGGTGTTTGATTGGTAGTTTGTGTGATTGTGCACAAGTGCTTTTTTTGTGTACAGGTGCTTGATTTGATTATTTGTGCACAAGTACTTATGTGCTTGTGAACAGGTGTTTGATTATTAGTTTGTGATTGTGTGCAGGTGTTTGATTAGTTTAGTTGTGCACAAGCACTTGTGTGATTGTGAACAGGTGTTTGATTTTCAGTTTGTGTGATTGTGCACAGGTGTTTCGCATCTTTGTGAGGCTAAAATTTTGTCCGTCTCTGTGTGATTGTGCAAGTTTTTGATTGTGAGTTTGTGTGGTTGTGCAAAGGTTTTGCTTGTGTGATTGTGTATAGGCGTCTGATTTTTAGTTTGTGTGATTGTGCATGTGTTTGTGTGATTGTGTTCTGGTGTTTGATTGGTCGTTTGTGTGAATTGTTCAAAGGTATTTGCTTGTGTGACTGTGCCCAACAGTTTATGTGATTGTGTACAGGTGTTTGATTTGATTATTTGTGCACAAGTACTTGTGTGATTGTGAACAGGTGTTTGATTATTAGTTGGTGTGATTGTGTGCAGGTGTTTGATTAGTTTATTTGTGCACATGTGATTGTGTGATTGTTTACAGGAGTTTGATTATCAGTTTGTGTGACAAATGTTTGTGTGATTGTGTACAGGCATTTTGTGCATCTTTGTGAGGCTAAAAGTTTGTCTGTGTGATTGTGCAAGTTTTTGATTGTGAGTTTGTATGGTTGTGCAAAGGTTTCGCTTGTGTCATTGTATATAGGTATCTGATGTTTGGTTTGTGTGATTGTGCATGTGTTTGTATGATTGTGTTCTGGTGTTTTATTGGTAGTTTGTGTGATTGTGTACAAGCGTTTTGTTTTTTTTGTGTATGTGATTCTGTTCCGGTGTTTGATTGGTAGTTTGTGTGATTATGTACAGATTTTTTTGTGTGAATTGTTCAAAGGTCTTTGCTTTTGTAACTGTTCACAACTTTTTATGTGATTGTGAACAGGTTTTTGATTTGATTATTTGTGCACTAGTGTTTGTGTGATTGTGAATGGGTATTTGATGATTATTTGATTGTGAGTTTGTGTGGTTGTACAAAGGTTTTGCTTGTGTGATCGTGTACAGGTGTCAGATTTTTCGTTTGAGTTTGATTGTGCACAAGTGTTTCGTGTGATTGTTCTGGTGTTTGGTAGTTTGTGTGCTTGTGCACAAGTGTGTTTTTCTGTAATTGTGTACAAGTGTTTGGTAGTTTGTGTGATTGTGGACAGGTTTTGCTTGTGTGATTGTGCACAAGTGTTTGTGTGCTTGTTCTGGTGTTTGGTAGTTTCTGTGCTTGTGCACAAGTGATTTTTCTTTAATTGTGTACAAGTGTTTTGGTAGTTGTGTACAAGTGTTTGTGTAATTGTGAACAGGTATGTGATTATTATTTGATTGTGAGTTTGTGCAAAGGTTTCGCTTGCATGATCGTGTACAGGTGTATCATTGTTTAGTTTGTTTGATTGTGCACAAGTGTTTGTGTGATTGTTCTGGTGTTTGATTGGTAGTTTCTATGCTTGTGCACAAGTGCTTTTTCTTTAATTGTGTAAAAGTGTAGATTTTATACAAGTGTTTGTGTAATTGTGAACAGGTATTTGATGATTATTTGATTGTGAGTTTGTGTGGTTGTGCAAAGGTTTTGCTTGTATGATTGTGTACAGGTGTATCATCGTTTAGTTTGTTTGTGCACAAGTGTTTGTGTGATTGTGTTCTTGTGTTTGCTGGTGCACAAGTGTATTTATTCTGTGATTGTGTACAGGTGTTTGGTAGTTTGTGTGATTGTGTAGAGGTTTTTGATTGTGTGACTGTGCAAAGGTCTTTGCTTGTGATTGTACACAACTGTTTGTCTGATTGTGTACAGGTGATTGATTGTTTTGTGTGCAGGTCTTCGATTAGTTTATTTGTGCACAAGTGCTTGTGTGATTGTTTACCGTGTTTGATGATCAGTTTGTGTGATTGTGCACAAATGTTTGATTGTGTACAGATTTTTGATTGTGTGAACTGTGCGAAGGTCTTTGCTTGTTTATTTAATTATTGTGCTTATTTAATTATTTATAGGTGTTTGGTTAGTTTGTGTACAGGTGTTTGTTAGTTTATGTGATTGCAAGGTTCTTTGTGTGATTGCATACAGGTGTTTGATTGTATGAACCGTGCGAAGCTCTTTGCTTGTGTGATTGCGTACAGGTGTTTTATTGTTAGATTGTGTGATTGTGTACTAGTGTTTACGTGATTGTGTAGAGGTGTTAATTTGTGTGATTATGTAAATCTCTGCTTGTGTCATTGTGCACAAGTGTTTGTGATTGCACAAGTGTTTATTAGTTATTTTAATCATGCACAGGTGTTTGTTCGTGTGCTTGTGTTTGTGTCTGTGTATGCATGTTTGCTGAGTTTTATCTCTAATTGTGTGAAAAGTGTGTGTCTGGGACAACTTTGTTTGCACACATCTGTGTGTGTGACAGTGTGGATGATATGTGTGTGCCTAAGTGTCTGCGTTTGTACACATGCGACCCAGAGTGTGTGTGTGTGTATGTACGTGTGTGATTGTGTGTATTAGAAGGTCCATAACTGACTATTGAGGGAGGTTTGTCACTGAAGAGGTCAGAAGCTCTCTGAACCACCATCATAAATTCAAACCTTTACTTGTCGTGTGTGTGTGTGTTTGAGCAATGAAAGCTGTTGAGTTACGAGTTGAGATGACTTCAGTAAATAAAACAACCACCTGCCTCACCAACACACACACACACACACACAATGCACGAAATGCCATTTTGCGTTGAAGTTTTGAAGTGGCATGATTGTCTAGGACAGGTCAGTGTGTGTGTTGACCCTGCAAAGGTGTGTGTAAGGTTATGTTGTGTTTGTGTATATACATTTAAGTGTATATATGTGTGCGTGGCAGTGAGGGGGGTGTTTAGGAGCTTTTGTGCACCTTTTGAGCGAAGGCACATAGATGGAGGGGACGTAGGAGATTAGCCCTGAGTGTGTGTGTGTGTGTGTACGTGGCTGGAGATTAAGAGTGTGTGTGAATAGGGGTGAGGGATTAGGCCTCCTCAGCATGCCTGTCCCCACACTCCTCCGTCTTTTCATCCCGCTATCCTGCTCTCCAACTTCTCTCTCTCTTTCTGTCTGTCTCCTTTGTGCTGGAACCTTCTCTTTCTCTCTCCCTGTCCCTTCTGTCTGTCAGTCTCCCGCTCCCGAATGCTCGATCTGTCATTCTTCCTCAGAAATATTTATCCGCTCCTTGTCTTCCCTCATTCTTCCCTTCCGATATATATTCCTCCTCTTTTTTTCACGGCCTGAAAGGAAGTTTAATCCCTGTCTCAGGGAAACTGACCTCACACACACCAGCCATTCAGAAAGACTTCTAAAACTCATCTCATGTGTTTTTATGAAGCATTATGTTTTAAAGTATTCACTGAGAACGCTTCCACTCCTTCACCCACTCGTTCTCAGGAGGATAGAGAGAAAGAGCGATAGAGAAAGAGGCTTCCTGTATTGGGACTCCATCGGCCTACAGTACACAATACTGGCACAGCTTCACTGCCGCTCAACGTGAAATCAACATGCACTTTATTTACTTATCGTGCACAAATCATCAGTGCATGTTATACTAAATTCATAAGGAAGTGTAATCTCTCAACAAGGTGTAATACTTTTCTCCAGCTCTGATTGCCAACCTAAACAAGCTCATGTGAATGGGAAAAATAATATTAACCAATAATTTCCTGACACATTGATGATAGATAATTACATCAAATTTTGGAAGCTTAATGCTCTGCAAATACCATTTAATGAGTAGCTGCTTTCAATGAATAGTTGTGAAAAGTGTCCATAATTAAAACACACTTGCGTTCCACAGGTGACAAAAAACTAGGGCTGGGTTTTGACTCAAATTTTATGATTTGATTCGATTTGATTATTTTGCATATATATTAGGCACAGTACATGCCAAATTTTCTTACTAATTTTCTATCAAACTAATGCTGTAAAATATACACGAGAGTCAGTTGGTAGTACATTGCTATAATATTGAAGGTTCAAATTAACTAATTTGTATACAAACTCCTACATTACACTCAAATAAGTTTTTATAATAATAAAGTTAGAATTACATAATTATATTTCTACTCCAGTTCGTTTTTTGAAATGAACATTTAAATGTTGGCTGTCATAAAATCTTGACAGATTTATTCAAACATAAATTAAACATTGAAGAACAATAAAAAATGATAAAGAATGTGTTATATGATGCATATATTTAGCAAAAGTCTTTTTTCTAGCTCACTAACAAGTTTATGGTCAACAAATGTTTTTTCTGAGGTAAATGTGATGTTATGTGACATTTACAAGCTGTTATTGACTATGTGACGTGAGTGATTCAAAATCTTTTGTATGCACCTTAATCTCAGTACACAATTTTGCATAAACATTTATCTAATTGTATCCATTTTATTTATAAAATGTATAAAATTTAATTTATTGCATAGCATAATATACTATAATATTACTATTACATGTGGAATATTCATCACGTTAATCACAGAAATTACTGTTTTTGTGACAATTGCAGTTTCACAGAGATTGGCTAATGTAAAATAACACTATTTGTCAAAAATACACTACCAGTCAAAAGTTTTTGAACAGTAAGATTTTAAATGTTTTTTAAGAAGTCTCTTCTGCTCACCAAGCCTGCATTTATTTGATCCAAATTACAGCAAGACAGTAAAATTTTGAAATATTTTACTATTAAAAATAACTGTTTTCTATTTGAATATTTTTTTTAAAATGTAATTTATTCCTGTGATTTCAAAGCTGAATTTTTAGCATCATTACTCCAGTCACATAATGCTTCAAAAATCAGATGAGCCGTTTCTTTAAGTTTCTTTGATGAATATAGTTCAGAAGAATAGCATTTACCTAAAATAGAAATTGTCTGTTACATTATAAATGTCTTTATCTTCACTTTTGATGAATTTAAAGCATCCTTGCTAAATAAAAGTATTAATTTCTATAATTTATACATTTCTGTAATTTATAAATTCCATAATTTCACAAGAATAAATTACATGTTAAAATATATTCAAATAGAAAAAAGTTATTTTAAACAGTAAAATATTAAAAAGATTACTGTTTTTGCAGAACTTTGGATCAAATAAATATGCTGGCTTGGTCAGCAGAAGAGAAAACCTTAAATCTTTCTGTTCAAAAACTTTTGACTGGTAGTATGTATTGGGAAAAAATGACTATTAATAATAAAAAAAAATGTATATACAGCTAAATAATATACAAAATAATAAAAAATAAACGAATTACAGCTATAATTGATTTGAATAATTTTATTAAAATTAAAATTGTAAATTTAAATAAAAAATAATTTCTTATGTTGTTTTATATTATTATATTGCTATATATTATATAAATATATAACAAGTTGCTTCAGCTCATCCAGGTGTGGCAAACGTTTTTGGATGCTGATTGGGATGTTTCAGTTGATGTGATTATGACTAAAGAGTACGAGAAAGTGAAAAAAACAATGGATTACAAAAATCAGCTGTCTTACAAGAATTTTTTGCTTCTTGCTTTCTTTCTGTTTCTCAGTGGGGTGGGGAAGCTGGGGGTTAAATGCTTGTAGAGTTGGTATACAAATGATGGTGGGACAAAAGCACTACTTTTAGCTGGGTAAGGTGTGTGTGTGTCACAATGCCAGGTGAGGGGGTGTCCCTGAAGGTCGTGACCTCATTAGATGTGTAAGAATGGGGGTGTGTGTTTGGGTGTTGGGGGTGTACCTGCTCAAAAGCTCTGTGGGGAGGAGAAGGTGGGGTTTCATTAAAATGAACCAACCTCTTCCTGTCTCTCTCTCTCTTTCTCTTTCTCTCACTCGCTCAACACAAAACAAGAATGGCGCCCTGCTGCGGGCTCTCCAAAAGACAGTTTAATAAACTCACACACACGCATAGAGAGATGCACATCTCATGAGGTTTCCATTACAAATGTGGGAAACACAGGCAAGAGTGTTTTGCTGTGGATCAATGAAACTTCGCTATGCTGATATCAGCGAACTTTGCTTGAGGAAATCAAATTTAGTTGTTTTTAAACCCGAGCGCCCAGCTTTGACCACATAGTGGCTAAAAACATGTTTACTCTGAATTTGTTTTTGCTATATATCACAGAGTGTTTTCATTGAAACACAGTTGTGCGGGATTTCCTTTCCTGTAATTATTTTCCCATCAACATGAACACGTACTGTACAGTACGTCGCAAACGAACGTTAAAGCAGCCTTCCAGGCATTTTCATTGGAAATCTGTATACATCACATTGTCAAGCTGTCAATCACTCCGGCTGTCGATTACGTCAGGGTTAAACGTAAAATACGATCGCCGGTCATTTCTGGGGTAATTTCCTAATTTACAAAAATAGTTCAAATCTAAGCAGATGTGTACCAGTGACCTGGAAACTGTTCAGTTTTTCAACAGACATGTTTGAGAAGTCTTGACAGCGTGTTTTGGTCTGCAGGGTTGCGTTGGAAAGGACTCGTGCCTCTCAATGTCATGTTCGTAACCGTAGATGAAAGCTGATTGAGAAAGTGCCGTTAATGTGAAGAAACAAGATTTTATTTCAAACATTCATGCTTTTTGGTGGATTGTATGAGCCCACACTCAGTTTCGCTCTCTGTTTGGTCTTTTCTCTTTACTTGCTATTTTTTTTACCGATACACTACCAGTCAAAAGTTTTTGAACAGTAAGATTTTTAATGTTTTTTTTTGTTTTTTTTTAACTCTTCTGCTCACCTGGCCTGCATTTATTTCATCTAGTACAACAAAAGCAGTCAAATTCTGAAATATTTTTACTATTTTAAATAACTTTTTTCTATTTGAATATATTTAAAAATGTAATTTATTCCTGTGATTTCAAAGCTGATTTTTTTAGCATCAGTACTCCAGTCAAATGATTCTTCAGATATCATTCTAATAAACATTTAGTAATTTATTTTGTTAAAAACAGCTGAGTAGAAATTTTTCAGGTTTCTTTAATGAATAGAAAGTTTAGAAGAACAGCATTCATCTGAAATAGAAATCTTTTGTAACATTATAAATGTCTTTATCATCACTTTTGATCAATTTAACTATAATACACTACCAGTCAAAGTGTTTTTTTAAAGAAGTCTCTTCTGCTCACCAAGCTGCATTTATTTGATCTTAAGTACAACAAAAACAGTAAATTTCTCAAATATTTTAACTTTTTTAAATATCTGTTTTGTATTTGAATATTTTTTAAAATGTAATTCATTCCTGTGATTTTAAAGTTGCATTACTTCAGTCACACAATCCTTCAGAAATCATTCTAAAATTCTGATTTGCTTCTCAAAAAACATTTATTATTATTATTATGTTGAAAACAGCGGAGTAAACATTTTTCAGGTTTCTTTGATAAATAGAAAGTTCAGAAGAACAGCATTTATCTGAAATAGAAATATTTTGGTACATTATAAATGGCTTTATCATCACTTTTGATCAATTTAACTATAATACACTACCAGTCAAAAGTTTATGAACAGTAAGATTTTTTTATGTTTTTTATAGAAGTCTCTTTTTCTCACCAAGCCTGCATTTATTTGATCTAAAGTACAACAAAACAGTAAAATTCTGAAATGTATTTATTGTTTAAAATAACTGTTTTCTATTTGAATATATTAAAAAAAAAAAAATCCTGTGATTTCAAAGCGGATTTTTTAGCATTATTACTCTAGTCAAATGATCCTTCAGAAATCATTCTAGTATTATGATTTTTTCCAGGTTTCTTTAATGAATAGAAAGTTCAGAAAAATAGCATTAATCTGAAATAGAAATATTTTGTAACATTATGTCTTTATCACCACCCTTGCTAAATAAGTATAAGTATTAATTTCTATAATTTAAAAATAGTATAATTCAAAAAACAAATTATACTGACTCCAAGCTTTTGAATGGTATAGTGCATAATGTTACAAAAGCTTATTATTTCATATAAATGCTAATCTTTGGATCTTTCTATTCATCAAAGAATCCTGAAAAAAATCTCAACTGCTTTAAATATTATTATTAATAATAAAAAATGTTTAATGACCAAAAAAAAAAAAAAACAGTGTAATAGAATGATTTCTGAAGGATAATGTGACTGGAGTAATGATGCTAAAAATCAGCTTTGAAATTACCGGAATAAATTACATTTTAAAATATATTCAAATAGAAAACAGTTATTTTAAATAGTAAAAATATTTCAAAATTGTACTGTTTTTGCTGTACTTTGGATCAAATAAATGCAGGCTTGGTGAGCAGAAGAGACATTTTAGAAAAAACATAAAAAATCTGACTGTTCAAAAACTTTTGACTGGTAGTGCATATCTTTAAAATTAAACTGTAACCTATTTTTCTAATAGAGACCATATATGTGACCCTGGACCACAAAACCAGTCTTAAGTCGCTGGGGTATATTTGTAGCAATAGCCAAAAATACATTGCATGGGTCAAAATTTTTGATTTTTCTTTTATGCCAAAAATCATTAAGAAATTAAGTAAAGTTCATGTTCCATGAAGATTTTTGGTAAAATACCTACTGTAAACATATCAAAATGTAATTTTTGATTAGTAATATGCATTGTTAAGAACCTAATTTGGACAACTTTAAAGGTGATTTTCTCAGTCTTTTTGATTTTTTTGCATCCTCAGATTTCTGATTTCAAATAGATGTATATCAGCCAAATATTGTCCGATCCTAACAAACCATACATCAATAGAAAGCTTATTTATTGAGCTTTCATATGATGTATAAATCTCAGTTTTGTCAAATTTAACCTTATGACTGGTTTTGTGGTCCAGGGTCACATATACCATCGGAACAATACTAATAACAAACAATTCAGCCTTGATGATAACAAGAAATGTTTCTTGAGCACCAAATCAGCATATTAGAATGATTACTGAAGAATCATGTGACACTGAAGACTGGAGTAATGATGCTGAAAATGCACATTTACTATCACTGAAATAAATTATATTTTAAAATATATTAAAATAGAATAAAATGTGTGTATTTGCATATAGTTAGTTCAGATCTACCTGTTCAAACCAGTTCAAAAACCACACACACGTGGACTGGCTTTCTTTGGCTCTGTGTTGATCTCTGGATTGGTTTGCACAATGTTGTTTTAATATTATTCTGCTTTAAACAGTTTTCTCAGGACTTTCTTTTTCTCTCTATGCCTGTCTTCTCATTCTGTTTCTCTCATGGAGACTGATACTGTTTATAAAGCACCTGAAAGAGAGGAAAGTGTGTGTGTTTAATTGTGTGTATCAAGGGAGTTGTGTTTGCTGCTAAAGAGCAGTTTGTGTGTGTGTGTGAGGAGAGTGTGATTGGAGCTGACACAAGCTGTATTATCATGTGTTTCACGTTAGCCGACTCTAAACTTCTGTGTGGGGTAGACAGTTCATACATGCCACTCAACCTTAACACACACACACACACACACACACATACACACATACACGCTTACCTCCTCAACTAAGAATAGAGCTCAGCAAAACAGATAGAGTTACTTAAACCTGAGGATGGATGGAGGGAGGTGGAGGGGCAGAAAGTGAGCAAAAGCGAGAGTTAGCCAGGACCAAAACAAGAAATTAGAGAAATGGTTTCTTCATAGCGCCTTCATGTTGTTCCAAAACCTATATGACTTTCTTAAACACAAAAGGAGATGTAAATAATATTCTGGTTGTTTTTTTATGCAATTTCAATGGATGCAAACTATACGAACAAAAAAATGCTTTTCTGAAATCATATGTTACTTTGTGAGAGAAACAATATCAAAATTTAAGTTGCTATACACTGAATACTGGATAGAGTCAGAATCAGACATCACGCACCAAGGAGAAATTTTCAGTAAATTTTTATTTTATTTTATTTTAGAACTCAGCTATTTTAATTTAATTGTATTTTATTTTTTATTTTATTTTTTAATTTAATTGTGTTTTATTTTATTTTAGAACCCTGCTATTTTTATTTAATTTCATTTCATTTTTGAAGGCTTCAGTCCCATTTTTTTAATTGTATTTACATTGACACGCACTGTAAGAAAATTTCAGTAGATTTCAGTGGGAAACGGTGCCCAGCACAATTTAAAAAAAAAAAAAAAAAATCCTTCGTTACATAAAAAAGAACTACATTTTCAGTAAATAATAGAATACTTTTATGGATGATTTTATTTTATTTTAGGGATGAAGACAAGATTGAATTCTTCATTTCCCATTTATTTTATTTTATTTTATTTTAGAGATAAAGATAAGATTGAAGTCTTCGTTTCCCATTTATTTTATTTTATTTTAGAGATAAAGATAAGATGGAAGCCTTCATTTCCTTTTTTTTATTTTATTGAAAAGAGTGACCAATAATAGAAGACTTTTATTTTATTTTATTATTTTTTTTAAAGGCTTTAGTGTCTTTTTTTTGTACATACATTTGAAATTGTATGAGAAACAGTGACCAGCACAATTTAGAAAAAAAAAATCCTTCATTGTTCCATAAAATAAATACATTTATACACATCTGGAAAAAGATGGGGTCAGTAAATGGAACATAATTACAATTTCTGGAAGAGCTATTTCTTTTAACAAAATCTGAATAAAATCACAAAGAAACCAGGGAAAATTGGCCATGAGAGAAAGATGAAGGAAACATGGAGGAGAAGTAAGACAGGCTGACAGAGAGGAAACCGGACCAAGAATTAGTGAAGAAAGAAAGAGTGAGGGAGTAATCAGATTTTCCGGGTGGCAGCAGGTAGTCGAAGTAGGACTTTGTCCTTGGCCATCCTCTCGGATAACGGGTTAACACACGCACACACACACCCTCGCCAGTCCTTTTGGTCAGCTGTGTCAGCCCTGATCCATCAGGCGGGATTTTTCCTGGTCTGTGTGTCAGTAATGTTAGGACAGAGATCTGCTCTAATTGTTATGGCTGGTCAGGACGAGTTACCATCTCAGGCAAACCACAGGAACGGCCTCTCCATCGGTTACCCCGGCAGATTATAACCCTGACATCCTGCCATCCACAACCTTCAAAACAAACCCCCTAAAGAGACAGGGAGAAAGAAAGAGAGAGTGAGATGTTTTTGTGTGCGACTCAGAGAGAGAGAGAGACTTCCAGGGTTTCTTCTTAAATAGAGCGAGAACACATCCATCTTCCCTCGTCTTCGGATTGTCCGGAGTCTCTTTTTCTCCTCGGTGGCGGCTCCCTTCTTTCCTTCTCGTACTTTTCTTTATGACAGCCATTGTAACCTCTTTAGAGCGACGGGGGGAAGCCGCGCCATTGGCCGTCGCTCCTGAGCCCGGTTTGATTGACAGCGGGAGTCCGGCCAACTGCCACCCAGGACACTCAGCCATAAATCATCAGCTATGGAGCGCGCCCACTTCCTGAAACGCTACCGCTGCCTGCAGGGGACAAAAAGCCCTTTGTGGGGGATTTTATTTGGGGAAGAAGGTTTAGGAGGTCTCGGGACAGTTTGCCAGGGCCAACCGCGCTGCCTGCCTCTCTGAAAAGTTTGAGCCAAAAGTGGAGAGAGAGATTGTGCTCGTTGGCCACTCTTTACACTCTACTGACACCGGCGGCTCTTCCAGGTGGCCCCCCTCCACGTCTGCGAACCCCCAGACTGACACACACATCCGTCATCCAATTAAAATACACAACACAAGCACCAGACCTCTTTAGAATGAGAACAGAAAGAACTGGAACTGAAGAAAGTTCAATCGGACCGCTTTCTTTCACTGTAGCATTGGGAAAACAGGGTTTAAATAAGAAAAAATTTACTACAGTATGTCAAAGTACTTTTGCAATGTGAAACTTCCTCTCCAGACTTTGTGTGTAGACCGTTGCATGCAGAAGGAAAGTCTCAAAAGAAATGTTTTTCTACAAACAATGTATACAATCAAGATTTGACTACTGGTTTTCAGATAGATATAAATATTAATGCGTGTGTGTTTGTTTGTTTGTGTGTGTGTGTGTGTGTGTGTGTGTGTTTATTTATTTATATAATAATGATATTTAGAATAATATTTATATATGTAAATATCAAAATATATCTAAAAAAGAAACCCTATACAATATATATTTCTTGTAAAATTTTGTTATATGTTTGTTAAATTTTGTTATATATATACACACACACACACATACATACACGTCATATTTATGGAAACTAAGATGCAACGACAGTGTGAAATATGCTGGTACATGGAGGTTAGTCAGTTATTACTGGGTCGTTTACATCTAAAAGTCGTCAAGGTACGGTAGCAAAAATAGCCCGTTTAATGTAGGGGTCAGATAGAGGGTGGAAAATGGTCATGAAAAACAAAATTATGACTTTCTGGTGCAAGAAACCTTCACTAACATTGTAAGTGGACTTTAGGGATGAAAGTAAAACACAGACGTGTAAAATACACCCCTTTTAATACTTTCTGTTGTAGCCAAGTAATTCCCTCTCATTGCCATACTTATAAACGCTGTAGAAGTTTCAAGAACATTTTCCACACAACAATTAAATCGTCCATTGAGTTGAACCGACGCCTGACGGTCAGGTATCGCTGGAAGCGAACTGATTGTGAATTATCTGGCGTTGTGGTCAAAAGCCCTGACACGGAGGTGAACCTACCTCAACAACAGCTTCCACACCGGAGGAGATCTCCATCCCTATGTTTTCACTCATCTCTCCCTCCTTCTCGCTGTCTGTTTTTCTTTTTCCGCTACGTTGTCAGACAGAAGGAGAGACGGGCCTGTTTTCTTTTTCAATATAGATCTGAAAGAAAAGGGATACAAACGAGGGAAAGCGAGCGAGATGTGACCCTAGAGAGGTACAGACGAGAAATCCCTGACACCTCCGTAAATCTGGACGTCCCGTGTCCACCCTCCACTGCAAGTGTGTGTGCCATGAGTGTCAACCAGCCGCAAGAGGAAAACATTCCTGTGTGGTTCTCACACAAATTCAGGAGGTTTGCTCTGAAAACAAGGCCTTTCCTCACTGCTTCAGCCTTTCTCTTCCCTTCTCTCTCTCTCTCTTTCTGGCTTCAGCTGTCCTCCCCAGACTAGGCTGGTAGAGGTGAGGATGAAGGTTTTCATTGTGCTGCTGTTGATTCTGCATTAGCCTCGGTGTTTAGCTTTTATGATAAATATGCGCTTGAGTCTGCGCTGTTATTTTGCAGTCTCCCTGGGTCTGGCTCGCCCTCGCTCATCTCTCTCTCGCACACCTAGACTTAGCCACATTAGCCTGATTTTTCACCCAAATGGAAATGTGTGCTGTCACATGGCCATCGCCCCTGACGATCTGCTGTCCAATCAGTCACGAGCAGCCCGCCGGCCCCGCAAATAGGCCTGTCACTCTCCCCGTCGGCACGGTAACGGATGGTACATCATTAAAGGGGGGGCGGGCAGGGGTGGAGTAAGGTCCGGCGGGTGATGAGCCCATTGCCCCATCAGGTGCGTGGACACACACACATAAACACAACTGTGTGTTCATGTAAGATGTGTATCCCTGTAGAGTCTGTTCAAAAGGAAAAAAGACCATTGTAAAACTTTGTTTTGTACAGTTTACCATAGTATTACCATGTCTATTTGCAATTTTACCATAGTATCATCATTTATTTTAGCCTGCGCTAAGGTAAAATCTTGTTTTTCGGACATGTACCTTGTTTTTTTGCAGTTATACCATGGTAATACCATGTTTTTGCACTTTTACAGTGATAATACTATGCTTTTTGGATATTTACCATGGTAATACCTTGTCATTGGACATTTCCATTTCTAATACTTTGTTTTGTGGACCATGGTATTTCACCACCTTTTTTGTGCATATGCTATCGTATTGGTAAAATCATGCTTTAGAAGTTTTTTGCAGATTTACCATGATAATACTATGCTTTTTGGACATGTGCATTGCCATGTCTTTTTGCATTTTACCTTAATAATGCTAACATTTTTGCACAAGCACCATTGTGTTACAATGTTTTTGAATGTGGTAATACCATGGTGTTCTTTGGAGTTTCCTGTAAGTAACGTGTTTTTTTGGACTTTTACATTGGTATTGCCATTGCCATGTTTTTTTGCATTTTCACCAATATAATAGCATATTTTTTGGAAATGTTCTTTGTTTTTTGAACACGTATCATGCTGTTAGTATTTACAATATGTATCATTATAATACCATGTTTGCACTTGTATCATGATAATGCCATGTTTTTTGGATTTTTACATTGGTACTGCCATGTTTTTGCATTTTCATCATATTAATACCATGTTTTTTGGAGATACACATTGGTAAAACCATGTTTTTAATGGTTTTATTTCTTTCACATTTACTGGTGGTATTACCATGGTGTTCTTTAGAGTTTCATGTGGTAACATGGTTTTTGGACATGTACCATGGTATTATAGAATTTACCATATTTTCCTTGTAATACTATGTTTGCACTTATATCATGATAATGGCATGTTTTCTGGACTTGTACATTTATATTACCATATTTTTTGCATTTTTAACATGATAGTACCATGGTTTTTTGGAGATATACTTTGATAATATCATGTTTTTGAACATTTATTGAGATGTCATTTCTTATACGTTCACTGTGCTAACAACATGGTTTTTGGACAAGCACCATTGTGTTACCAACCTCATGGTGTTCTTTTAATGGTTTTATTTCTTTCACGTTTACTGGTGGCATTACCATGGTGTTCTTTAGAGTTTTATGTGGTGACATGGTTTTTGGACATGTACCATGGTATTACAATATTTACTGTTTACCCTTATAATACCATGTTTGCACTTGTATCATGATAAGGCCATGTTTTTTGGACTTTTAGATTGGTATTGCCATGTTTTTTGCATTTTCACCATAATAATACCATGTTTTTTGGAAAGTACTTTGTTTTTGAACATGTATCATGGTACCAATATTTACCATTATAATACCATGTTTGCAGTAGTATCATAATAATGCCATGTTTTTTGCACTTCTTCATTAGTATTACCATGTTTTTTGTTTACATTTTCACCATAATAATACCTTGTTTTTTGAAGATATATTTTGAAAATACCATGTTTTTGAACACGTATTATGGTGTTATTTCTCTTACATTTACTGTGGTAACATGGTTTTTGGACATGCACCATTGTGTTACCATGATTCTGAATGTGGTAATACCATGGTGTTCTTTAAAGTTTCATGTGGTAATATAGTTTTTGGACATGTATTACAATATTTACCATATTTACCCTTATAATACCATGTTGGCATTTGTATCATGATAATGCCATGTTTTTTGGACGTTTGCATTGGTATTGCCATGTTTTTTTTGCATTTTCACCGTAATAATACCATGTTTTTTGGAAATGTACTTTCTTTTTTTAACATGTTTTTGAATGTATCATGGTACGAATATTTACCATTATAATACCATGTGTGCACTTGTATCATGATAATGACGTGTTTCTTGGACTTTTACATTGGTATTACCTTGTTTTTTGCATCGTCACCATGAAAATACCATATTTATTTGGAAATGTACTTTTTAATAATGCCATGTTTTTGAACATGTATCATGGTGCAACTTTTTTTTTACAATTACTGTGCTAACAACATGGTTTTAGGACATGCACCATTGTGTTACCATGTTTCTGAATGTGGAATACCATCGTATTTTTAGGAGTTTCATGGAAATACCTTACAGCTAATATAGTAATCATTCTGTGCTGTGGTAAATACCAACGTACCGTGGATCCCGCCACAGTACTTTTGTAAGGGAAGTTTGCTTGCATGAAGTGTGTGTGTGTGTGTGTGTGTGTGTGTGTGTGTGTGTGTGTGTGTGTGTGTGTGTGTGTGTGTGTGTGTGTGTGTGTGTCTGTATGTGACTGGTGGCCTTTGGTGATCGTAAATAAAAGAGCTGTAGTTGAGGAGGAGATAAGGCATTATGGCTATTTACACTGAATCACACTCACTATCCATCAACACACACACATACACACAGATACGGGTCCGATCCAGCCGTGTCACTCTTATTTATGTGCAGAGCTCTCAGTAAGGCTACACTGGGGTGTTATACTCAATGGGGCCATCCGTTTCTCACGGTGTATGTGGATGAGATGATGATGATGCATTCTGTTGTCAGGGAAACAATCAGCGAGGCCGGTCGTTACGGTAACGGGATCACCATGGATGCCTGCTCGGTAAATAACACCTCCATCGGCCCGCCGGTCGTCACCGAGACAAATGCTGGGCTTTTAATTAGGCTAATAAAATAGGAAGAAAGGGCTGACGGCTCCGAGTGCCGTCAGTTACTGAAGATACATCACAACACACACACACTAGACTATCCGAGTTACTGAAACCTCAGTGTGTAGAGCAATAATACACACTCTGAGCTATACACATTACTGAATATGTTAGATGTTACTAGTTTTTTTTTTTTTATTTGACATTTTAAAATTCATCCGTTCTTTTTCATGTGTCTTTCTTTGAGAAGAGTATGCAATAGGTGGACGGTTAGCATAATAACTTCTGTGGATTTGTGAAGCATGCATGAGTTTTAGGATAATTTTTCCCACAATTCCTTGCTCTAACGGAGACATGTTCATGACAGTTCTCTATCGACTTTTTCAGATGAAGAAAAATGGCAAGGAGAGTGAGGCCAAAGCTGCCACAGCAGTTTTTAAATGCATGAACCTAAAAGTTAAGTATTAATGAATTAAATGTAATGAATTTGGCTAATGCTTACATGCAAACGCAAACAATTTGTGACAAAAGGCACTTTAGATGCAGTTTTTGGACATGTCCCGTTACTATTGCGTACTCAAAACTATATAAGTACCGTGTATAAAGTGTGCAGTACTGGTCTACAAGTCATTTTATTCCATGTTGCATTCAGTTCATACTTAGTACATTAGTAATGATTCTTGGTTTAATCAAATTTTGAAATTTCATGTTGTAAAAGTGCAAATTCCAAAAAACCTGTTTTAAATTTCTACAACTGTACAAAGCTCATGAATAATTAATGAGGTATGCTCTGAAGCAGTTTATGATTGGTGGTTCAACAGCTGTATTTTTTAGCATCATAATTCTGTTTTGGAGCGGTGCTTTATAATCCCTTTTAAGTTTGAAGTGTTACTTAATCTAGTCTGAAACTGGCCTTTACCTGGGCCTTAAAAAGACTCTCTCTCCAACTGTCTCTCAGTTTTTCTCTTTCACACACAGACGTCTTAGAGGAGACGTGTAGTATTTCCAGTCCCAAGTTTTTTCAGCTGCTTCACTCTAGACCTTCATTTACCAAAACTAATTGAAATAAAACTCTTTCCTCCTCCTGCTTATGTTCACAACACTTCACTTGTCACTATGAATGACCCAGTGTCTTTCTGCTGCGTTCGTCAAAAGCTGCCCGGCAGAGGTATAATGTATGTCATCGGCTCGGGATATTTTTCGAGGACTAGAATATTTTAAAGGTGATAAAATAACAGTTACAGGTAATAATAGATCCAGACGGGCTCCAGATGCCGCGGTGAGAGAAGCCACTTGGTTGGATTTCTCCAACTTCTTCCCTCAATGTTCTGCTTCATTTCCGCAGAGTCAACTAAGGTGATGAATTCAACACGAGAGGTAAAAAGTGATGTAGTATGGAACAAGGAATTGAGTTTTAAAGGGCAGAAACCAAGATGACTACATTTAAATGTATCTGACCTCAAGATCTTGCATAGCCAACAATGACATTGTGGCTCACACAGTTCTTGTTCCATAAAACAACTTTAATCCTCATAAACCCACAAAAGCTGTATCAGAAATACAGGCCTCATTGCAGACAGCTAGAATGTATATGTCTATCATTTACAAAGTTATACTAACCACTTGAGTGTTTGTTTAATACTTTGGTTAAAATAGTCATTCTTTCAGCTACCAATAAGAGTGTACTATTGATTCTATTATATTTAAATCCTTTTCTCAAAATTCCGCACTCCATGCTCTTAAATTATTTTATCGGCAAATCAGTATTGAAAATCACTTGATACCGATAACAATAAAATTGTTTAATATCGGCGCTGATAATCAGTCAGACCGATAATTGGACAGAACCCTTTATATTGGACGAGAATTGTACAGACCTTAATTATATTATATTTAGGGGGCAACAGATATTTGTTTTTCAGAGCCAGTACAGTTTATTACAGATCAAGTAGACCAATAACCTATATTTTGAACCAATATATATGTCTGGAGTAAAAAAAAAAAAAAAAATTGATGCCAAAATTAAGAATAACAAGGGTTCTAACAAAAACTTTCTTTAAATGCTTTGCAATTATTTTATCGGCAAATTGGTTTTGAAAATGACAGATAACAATAAAAATGCTTAATATCTGCGCCGATAATCGGCCAGACCGCTAATTGGTCCGACCCCTAATTATATTATTGTTATTAATTTTTGCTGAGAGAAAACCAGAGAAGACCAAATTATATTATATTTAGGGGTCGACCGATATGTGTTTTCCAGAGCCAATACCGATTATTACAGAGCAAGTAGACCGATAACCGATATTTTGAACCGATATATGTCTGGTGTAAAAATATTATATTATATTATATTATATTATATTATATTATATTATATTATATTATATTATATTATATAGTAAAAAATTTTAGTTAAGAATGAATTTTGGATTTATTAATAATTATTAATATTTTTTATTAGTAAAATGTTTTTTAAGTATTTATTTTTAATTTATATATTGAAGTGTATTATTTTTATTGAACCTTGTATCCACATTATATTGGATTTTTTTTTTTTTTTTAAACATAAGTGCTGTGAAAGAAAGTGCTCTGAAAAGTCGACAGCAGAAGCAGGTTGGCTTGCCGCCACTCGTGAGTTTCTTACAAAACTTCTGATATTATGGCGAATATCAGTGCAGAAATGAATGGCTGTGGTCCAGATCTCTTTCTTTCTCAGTCCTGCTGTACAAAGCCCCCCACAGCACACCCCAGCTGCTGGAAAAGAAGGAACGAGGGAACGTAAGAATGGAGGAGTGTAGCTGCCTAGTCCTGATAACAGCATCAGGCTTTAGGGCCGTAAACACATGGGCTGTTTGATGTGCTCTTATCGAGAAAACTTTAAACAGCGAACCAGCCACTCCAGCCACATCAAATTCAGCCATTAATCTGCACTTTTATTAAATTATAAGTTTTGAGGCGAAAACATGCGGGGAGGAGGTGCGCGCACACACGCGTTCACACACCAATCAAAGCCCCTAATGGCTGTTAAGCATTAAGTGGTTGTTTTTCTGTTTTTATTTGATGATTGTTTTTCTCTCTTCACACGCATTAAAGCAATCACACACGCTCGGGACATGCATATACACTCTCCAATGATTCTTGATTGAATTTTAAGAGCTCTGTGCTGTGGTATTAAAGCAGGACCAGATAAAGTGTGAGTGAGTGTGTCTGCAAGGCTCAAAGTCTAATCATAAAGTGATCAGAATCTGGATAAAACCCAATATCATAAAGCAGCTGAATGGTCCAAACCAATATGACTTTCTTTATTCTGTAGATTTATTTTTTATTAGCCTTTATTTACTTGTACTTAGGGTGGCCAATAAAACAATAACGTTTTATCAGTAACGTATAAGTATATAATTTTCCTCAATAAAACAATAACAAGAGTTCGATAAATGTTTGATATAATGTTTATGCGCCAGAAGCAGAACGAAACATCACTACTCATCTAGTTTAAAGCTGAACTTAAACAGCGCTGACAAACAGGACAGGAAGGCTTTTCAATCTACAAATTGTCATCATTTACCATGGATTTACTGTAGTAGCACTAACTGCACCATGGTATTTTCTTGAAATGTTGGATATTCATATGGGATTTTGTTATATTATTAATGTAGATGTGTTAAATGTAAGGAGTAATGGAATATAATTACAGTATTTTTTGTGGCCTCAAACAGTCAGAATAATTCATATAAAAGTCAGGTTGTTACAATTTGTACAAATGTTACTGTTTTTAATAATGAATTTAAATTTACATCTGCTTCAAATCAGCTCAAGCTACTTTCAAATGTGCATTTCTACGAGACAACAATGTAATAATATAATATTAATATTGCAGAGTCATCAAGGTCAGACAACACAAACCTTTTTCTTGATTTGAAGGAAAATCACTCATTAGAACATGCAGAAACGACAAAAATATTTTTCCTAATGAGATATTTCTTTTGTAAAGGAAAAATGACTGGAAAAGTGTAAAGAATTTAAAAGTGTTTGTCATGTTCTGACCACAAACAGTAGTTTAAAACCACAGTTAACGGTCTGCTTTCTACAACTTTCACTTCAGAGCAAAAATCTGCCTTTAACTTTGAAAGAAATAAAGATATAGACTGATATAAACTAATTTGATTGTTTTTTTTGGTTATATTTGGTTAATTTTGGTTTGCCCTGCCCTACTTGAACTTTAAATTGTTGTATTTTTTTTTTCTTTTTGCCCCAAAAATCTAAAAACCTTTTACTAATTGTAATTATTTTATTTTATTTTATCCCCTTCTAACTTGTAATTTTGTTTTATTGTTTTATTTTATATTTAAAATAATAATAATAATAATAATAATACCCTGAAACACTTTGAGCTGCCTATATAGAAAATAGGCTTCCAAAAACCAAAAACTTTGAAAGAAATAAAGATGTAAAAGTTATAGTAATAATTATCGATATAGACTGATATCATGATTTTTTTTTGGTCATATCGCCCTGCCCTACTTGTACTTTGAGATTTTTTTACATTTTTTTTTTTTACTTAAACCTTGCATCAGTTGAAGCTGGTTTTAGCCATTATGCCTAATAATCTAAAAACGTTTTACAAATTGTAATTAGACATGTCTTTTATTATTATTATTATTATTATATCCCCTTCTAATTTGTAGTTTTGTTTTATTTTATATTTAAACATTATTATTATTATTATTAATACCCTGAAATTTATTTATTTATTTATTTTATTTTATTTTATTTATTTTTTTATTTTTTTATTCTTCTAATTTGTGATTTTGTTTTATTTTATATTTAAAATTATTATTAATATTATTATTATTAATACCCTGAAACACTTTGAGCTGCCTATATAGAAAACAGTATGCAAACTAAATATATTATTATTTAAATACAGGACTCATGTTTGGCCAAAACTCATATTATAAATCTTCTAAAGCCATAGAAGCCATCTAAAGACCTCTGTGTGTCAGTAAAATATGTAAGTTAAGGTCATGTTTCAGTTTTCTGTAAACCTTTATTAATAAAAGCGAGAGTTCATACCAGAGTGTTCTTTTATATTCTTACAATAAAAACAGGTTCATGTGGGGTCATGTTAAGGTCATGAACTCAGTTTAACTTGCCTCCACAAAAACGTGTGTAGAATTCCCGAATAATGTTATATTATTAATAATAAATTCATCACTAAAATTATAATTACCTATATTACTTTATAAGCAAACAGAATTATCACATTGTGAACTCACATGTCCTATCTAGGTCTTAACAAGTGCCATACATTTTTGCACTGAGTTAGACGTTATTGTAGTGTGAATAGGGATGCTCTGTAAGTCCATATAATTTCACTGTCTGTGTAACTGCGCCTCTTTAGCATCTCTTTGACCTTTGACCTTTAACCCCACCGAAACAGTCCGCACAGTCTGAACCGGCTGCCATGACAACAGACCAGGGTCATGACTGGGTCGTTGTGGCCGGCGTACAGTAGCGGGGAATGTCTCTCCTTGACAAACTCACGCGTATTCACGCTCTTTACACTTTCAATACACCGACACTTGAATCCGGCGATAATGATGATTCCCCATTATTTCGTCTTCTCTCATAAATAATCAAAGCATCCAAAGAGCCCCTCGGCCCCCCGTTCCTCTCGTCTCTCGTCTCTTGTTCTGTCTCTTTTGTTAGTGCGGTGCGAGAGATAAATCAGACGGTGTTAAAGAGCGCATGAGGAGAGAGATTTAGTGCTGGAGACATTCTCGCTCCTCTTAGACGCTCCGCGCGCAGCAGAGGGAGTTCATTAAAGTCTCCGCATGGAGATGGGCTTAATGCTGGATTTACCACTGACAGCTCAATATATCCACACACACACCCATTATCTCTCAAGACGGCTGAAGAAGCGATTGTGCGTAGGCCTCATTGCTCCCGGATGGTGAGAAAGAGGAAATGAACTCAATCTGATGCACCTGTTATGTTAACTTTGTTTATTTGACGATGTGTGAAGAGCTTTTGGGACATTTGTGACTTTAGAAATCCAGTGTAACGTCAGAGTACGACTTTGAAGGAGTAGTTCACCCAAAAATGAAAATTCTGTCATTAATTACTCACCCTCATGTCGTTCCAAACCTGTAAGATCTTCGTTCATCTTCGGAACACAAATTAAGATATTTTAGATGAAACCCGAGAGCTTTCTGACCCTGCAACGCAACTGAAATGTTCACAGACCTAAAAACAGACCCAAACAGATGCAATTTTACAAAGCTATGAGAATAGTTTTTGTGCGAAAGAAACGAAAATAATGACAAATCATGTATTCAGGGTCAGAAAGCTCTTGGATTTAATTAAAAATATCTTAATTTGAGTTATGAAGATGAACAAAGGTCTTACGGATTTGGAACGACATGGAGATGTGTAATTAATGACAAAAGTAAAATTTTGGGGTGAACTATCCTTTTAAGAGGTTAATGTCCTTTTTTTATTTGTGTATGTATATATATATGCACACAAACAGTCAAGCCCGAAATTATTCATACCCCTGGCAAATTCTGACTTAGTTACTTTTATTTTATTTTTGATTCAAAATGACACAGATGTCTCCAAGAAGAAAATAAGACGATGTACAAGAGGCATCATTGTGGAAAAAATTATTACTAGTGGTGGGCCGTTATCGGCGTTAACGTGAAACTCTTATCGCGCGATAAAAAAAATATCGCCGTTAATCTATTCTCAAATTTGGGTTGGGAGCTGGGTCTAAACTACGCAAACTATGATGACTTTCACCTTGATAGTTTAACGGGGATGTATACCGAAGACTGTAGAATATGGTCGCGCGTTTAAGTCTCCTCCGCCAAAACACAGACGGGATCGCGTCGTCCTCCATTCATAAAAACCGAATCTACTATAGCGAAATGCCACGTAAATTCGTCGTTTTTTTGGATTCATAAATCAAATGTTGGTCAGTCACTTAATTCAAATCGCGATATGGACTAGTGTATGTGAAAACTGAAATGCAAAAAGACCGTTTTAATATGAATCCGATATGTTCCGTTTGCCTAGCTGTATGTATGCATTGCGGAGACGAGCTTTTACTACACGCATACTGAAACACACGTGATGCTCCCGGTAATTTTTGACATTTTTCACATGAACAGATAAACTCAATCTCCCAAACTGCTGTGAGTGTCACTTTTACCGTTTCATTTGAGAAAACTAGCATCATATCATAGAAACTTCACAGAAACCTGTCAAAATAAAAGTACGGTGTAACATGTAATGGGCTGGGTAGGTGTTGACGTTAAAAAAAAAACACAATCTAATAGGTAGAAAAAATAATTTCATTTTTAGTTAGTTAGTAAACACAAGTACATCTAATTGAACATAATTTATTTTCATCAACAAATTATCATAGAACAGCTTTATGAGCTTTATGATCCATTCTCAAAGACTTTAAGTCATTATTTAGCACACATATTCTGAATGCCTTCAGCAGAATTCAAATTAGCCATTTTAATCTAGATTAATCTAGATTAATTCCAAGATTTAATCTAGATTAATCTAGATTAAAAAAAATTAATCTATGCCCACCCCTAATTATTACTCATCTTTTATTTACATTTGGTCCTCAGTGAGATCCTTTGTCTTAGCCATGACTGTCCACAAACCAACAGCAGAGAGCTTCTGTTTTTCACCTTTTGAGTTGATTAAAACAGCTGTTCCCAATGAATCAGGGTAATTAGGATGCTAATGCTAGGATGCAGTATCGCCTTTATGGCTGTGCATCTAGGTAACTTACCAAAGTGATGCAAGCGCAAACCCTCTATTAGTTTTACCTGCAAATATGTCACATTAAAGAAGTTAAATCTGTTCCCAGTGTCACTGACTATTCACATTATGTTTGCATTAAATGTAAAATGATGAGAATCTGCAGCAGAACCCACACATGAAGGGCATAAAAAATGAAGGCGTCATTAAATAGTGAAGCTCTTTATACGGCCAGTGCGGATGTGTGTTTATATTTGTGTGTGTTTTATAAGGTCACCCATAGGTTACATTTTATGCAGCATTTAGCTTTGAGGTTTCCTCATGTCTGAATAACACCACCAGCCTGGCACACACTCTCACACACTCTTCTGCTGGGACTCCCAGTGTGGTTGGGCTTCATCCAGCTCTCTTCATTCCAACTCACCATTCCCGTCAAACGCGCAGCGTTCCCGGGAACATCAGCCCTGAGGGAGACCCTCACACACACACACAGAGAGAGAGAGCTGAGTGAGTCACTCCCTTACAAATGCAGCATTTATGACTCTGGCTCAAACTCTTGACCATAAGAACACAGTGTGTGTGTGTCAAAATAAAGATGTGTAAATCACAAATCAAAGTCATCATGTCCAGATGATTCATAGCTTCATGAATTATTGAATGCTTGTGTGAATCCTGGCCATGTTGTTGTTTATTAATCAAAAAGTCCGTAAATTAATTATTGTTGTCTTTGATTTGATATAGCTGTCTTGCAGCATGTGTTGGAATGCTTTGTCTCGCATGTGAGAGTGTTTTTCTGTCGGCATGTCGCTCAAGGCTTTGATAATTAAAGCCCTCATTAAGCTTGTTAGCGCTCTGCTGTATGAGTGGATCTCAGCGCTTAATTACAGCTCGTTAGGAGAATGCCAGTCAGAGGCATGACGTGGTGTGACATCTGAGCGGACAGGAGATCTGCTGCCCAGCATCACTCAACACAACCAGACACGCACATGCTGTACTTAACATCACTTAACACATCCACATCTGCCTGGACTAAAACTACTGAGCCAAATACTAACGCAGCATGTGTGTATATTGTGTATATCTGTTTATATTTGTGTATTTTTATTCATATATATAGAGCAGGGGCAAAGGAGGCATTGCTCTTCAAAATATTGGATGAGAAAAAAAATATTGTAGTACAAAAATAAAACAACGCCAATATTACAAAATATTACATTAAAAAGTGTATAAAAAACTTTGTCCACAGTGACACAAGCAGGTAAAGTTACAGCGGGAGTTTGCATCTCTCTCGCCTCCCCTGAGCCCATTGAGTTTTAACAGAAAACCTAAAGCATGCGGTGAGTTTGGTGGGGGGTAATTGAGAATAAATGGGGGAAGGTTACTTGAGACAAGGCAATGCCTCCATCGTGATATGATTGAATATGACTGGATATGTTCGCCTGTGGTTGGTTCATGTGATAAATCTCGCCTCTTGTGTTCATGCACGTTCAGCATTCACAAAGACTCATTTTAAAAAGTAAGTAAACAAACCCACACATTTACATATAAACACTTCGCTACATCAAAATAAGAAAATAGAATGACAATATGCTGGAGTTTTTAGTGACTAACCAGCTTGGTGAAATTTAAAGAAATCTCTGTGTCTGTGACCAATATTTACCAAGGATTAATGACCAATGAGCCAAAAACACTCACATACTTAGATATAACCACTTTGTTATGTCTAAATAAGACTTAAAATACTATGAAAACATAATTTGTGGGAGTTTTTAGTGAATAACCAGCTTGGTGAAATTTAAAGTAAATCTCTGTGTCTGTGACCAATATTTACCAAGGCTCGATGACAAATAAGCCAAAAACACTCACATACTTAGATATACCCACTTTGTTACGTCAAAATAAGACTTAAAACAGAATGAAAACATAATCTGTGGGAGTTTTTAGTGAGTAATCAACTTGGTGAAATTTAAAGTAAGTCTATGTGTCTATGACCAATATTTCCTAAGATTTGATGACCGATGAGCCGAAAAATTCCAAAATAGTTCATACTATTAAAAAGAATAGGTACACATAAGTTCACAAATAAAATATATTGTTTAAATTGTTACTGCCTACTGAGTTTTTATTTTAATAAATGTAAAATGCTTAAAAACACTAACTTGATGAGATTCATACATGGCTTTAATATACAGAATATATACAAATAGACAAATAGACTTGTTCTGATAGTGAAAGTAATGTTTATTTAACCAAGAAAATGTGACTTAGAATTTATATTTGATTAAAAAATTGCTGCCTCATTTCAGAACACCACCACACACCACTGATATATAGTGATATATTTTACATTTTTTTAATATTTTTTTAATGAATTGATAGATGTTATATTACATTCTGTGTTGGGGAAAGTTACTTTTAAAGTAATGTGTTACAATATTGCGTTACTTCATAAGAAAAGTAACTAACTACATTACTTATAGTTTAGCAATGATTTTTTATCGACATTTATAAAATATTGCAAAAGTTTGCACAAATCGGTAATGGGAGCGCATTTAGTAAATGAAGGGTAAAATTAAGTAACTTGCGCTACTTATTTGAAAAAGTAACTCAGATATTTTGTTGTAAATTTAAAAGTAATACGTTACTTTACTAGTTACTTGAAAAAAGTTATCTGATTTTGTAACTTGCGTTACTTGTAATGCATTACCCCCAACA
Source organism: Garra rufa (assembly GCF_049309525.1). Taxonomy (NCBI): domain Eukaryota; kingdom Metazoa; phylum Chordata; class Actinopteri; order Cypriniformes; family Cyprinidae; genus Garra; species Garra rufa. The sequence continues at coordinate 11,373,982 of NC_133374.1, forward strand.
CTGAATACGTTGTTATATTATATTATATTATATGTAGTTACACAACGATGAGTTGTGATTAATCGATTCAAAATAAAAGTTTATGTTTGCATACTTTGTTTTTACACACACACACATATATATATATATATATATATATTTTTATGTTTTGATGTATTTGCATGTAAACACTTGTATATAATTTATATTATATGTAAATATAAATATTTTACTTATAAATCTAACATATTTTTCCTTAATATATACATGCATGTGTGTGTATTTATATGTAGATAATATATATAAACAGTACACACAAATATAGTATGCAAACATAAACTTTTATTTTGAGTTGATTAATCGTGACTATTCGTTTTACAGCTCTAATATATAGTTTTATATTTAAATTAGAATGTTTAGACTTTTAGCTTAGCAACATCGCAATTTAAAGCTATTGAAATTAATGTTGCTGCTATTGGCAATAGACAGTGAGGCAGATCAGTACATTTTGAAACAGAGCTACAAACTTCACTTAACATGGTCAAATCTACCTTAACATACACACATTTGCTACAGAATTGAACACAGCCAAGTCAATTAATCTTGCACACAAACACTTAGTATCTGTGTCAGTAACTTTGCATGAAGGTCATGGTTTTATGATCTTTTACTACGGTATTGAATGTGTGTGTGTGTGTGCGCGTGTGTGCAGATGTTCAATGATCATATGGTTTTCATCACATTACATTTTAAACAGTAGTTGAGTTCTGCTCTCTCTCTCTCTTTCTTTCTCTCTCTCTCGTCTCTCAACCTTTTTTATTGTTATTTCTTCATTCTCAAACTTTCTGATCAGTTCTTTGCTCTGAGCCTCACTCTTTGTTCTCTTCTCCTCCTCTCCTCGCTCGTTTTTTCCCTTCTTCTGGCCTTCATCTTTAAATCTGGATGGTTTATTGCATCTGTGTGCCAGTCCTCTATTCAATGTCTCTCTCTCTCTCTCTCTCTCTCTCTCTCTCTCTCTCTCTCTCTCTCTCTCTCTCTCTCTCTCTCTCTCTCTCTCTCTCTCTCTCTCTCTCTCTCTCTCTCTCTCTCTCTCTCTCTCTCTCTCTCTCTCTTCTAATCACAATGTCATGTTTTCAAACTGGCTAAATGGATCCCTGACTCCTCTTTGTTTTCAGCCTCAAATATTTACAGCAGGAGTTATCTGAGAGTGTGTGCCAGAGTCTGCGAGCCAAAACTCTCTGTGTGTGTGTGTGTGTGTGTGTGTGTGTGTGTGTGTGTGTGCGCAGCAGCAGCGGTGTATGGTGTTCTGGGAGCTTAATTGAGATCTCAACGTGACAGCTCTGAACGCTCATAAATTACAATGTGTTGGCCAGACAGGCCTGGCTATAGCGCTCTCACAGTGTGTGTGTGTGTGTGTGTGTGTGTGTGTGTGTGTGTGTGTAATAATACACTGACTAAACCTCCATCTCCAAAACTCCTCCTATGTTGCTTGTCAATGTATGTCTCACCACCAGGTACATAGTCATCTATTAAAGTTTTTAGCCATATGTGCTGATTGTTTTGGAATTTAATTTAATTCAATTTAAAGCTCCTGAAAATTAGATTTTCTTTTAAACATGTAAATAAAGTTTTAGAATTTGTTTATTATTTAGGAGTTTAGGATTTAATATTCTACACAGTTTCTAAGCTATTTTGTCAATTGTTCAGTTGTTCCTGACTTTGGACTCTTGTGAATAATCGACTTAATATATACACTGCCGCTCAAAAGTTTGATTTTTATTTTATTTTTTAAAGAATTTTTGGCTGCACTTACAGTACTTGATTAAAAATACAAACAAAAAAAAACTGTAATATTGTGAAATAGTATTACAGTTTAAAATAATGGTTTGCTATTTTAATACATTTTTAAAAATAATTTATTTTTGTGATATAAAGCTGAATTTTCATCAGCCATTACTCCAGTCTTTAGTGTCACATGATCCTTCAGAAATCATTCTAATATGCTGATTTATTACTTTTGTTATCAATGTTGGAAACAGTTGTTCTGCTCAATATTTTGTTTTTGTTTTTTGTTTTTGGGACTTGTGTAACTTATTCAAGAGTCTTTGATTAATAAAAAGTAAAAAAAAAAAAAAGCATTTATTCAAAATAGAAATCTTTCCTGTCACTTTTTTTTATCAATTTAACAAAAAAGTTTTAATTTCTTTCAAAAAACAAAGAATACAAATTTACTGACCACAAACTTTTAAACAGGAGTTTATATTGTTACAAAAAATTATATTTTAAATAAACGCTGTTCTTTTTAACTTTTTATTTATTAAAGTATCCTGGAAAAAAAAGTATCACAGGTTCCAACAAAATATTAAACAGCACAAATGTTTTCAACATTGATAATAAATCAGCATATTAGAATGATTTCTGAAGGATCATGTGAACCTGAAGACTGGAATAATGATACTGAAAATTCAGCTTTGCATTACAGAAATAAATTACATTTTAAAATGTATCTACATAGAAAACAGTTACTTTACATTGAAATAATATTTCAGAATTTAACATCTTTTTCTGGATTTTTAATTAAATAAATGTATCTTGATGAGCAACTTTACTTTAAAACAAACATTAAAAATCTTACTGATCCCAAACTTTTGAATGGCAGTGTATTTAATTTAATTAATGTTATATTTTATATATATTATGTATTTAGTCTCTATACTTAGCTGAGCATGTATTTGAACAAAAATACAGTAAAAGCTGTAATATTTCACTATCTAAAATATTATTGAAATTTAAAGTAGCTGTTGTCTATAAAGTATTTTAAAATGTCATTTATTCCTCTAATGTCAAAGCTTTCAGCAGCACATGATCTTTCAAAAATCATTTAAAGACATTTCTTGTTATTATCTTAAATGTTAAATACTTGTTCGAACAATGTTGTACGATTCTTTAGTGAATACATAGTTCAAAAGAACAAAACAGAAATCTTGTGTAACATTATAAATGTCTTGAATGTGTCCTTGATGAACAAAAGTAGTAATTTCTTTATATCAAATTCAACGTCAGGTATTTTTTTGTCCCCCTAGCAACATGTATACTTGCACAAACACGCTGTTCGCTCTTGTATGTGTGTGTCGGTAACGCTGACTTGTGTGTTTAATTTTAGAAGCTGTAATGAGAGTGATGTCATCAGTCCGTGCTTCTGAAAACAATCTGGCAATCTGGAAAATGTCAATCTCTCTCTCTCTACATGTGTCTGCGTGTGTGTTAAAGTGGCTAGTGCTTCTTAACTACCCTCCACACATGAAACACACATGGCACACAGACAGAAACACACAGTCGAACATGGAAAGCTTCATACACACCTCATCACAGCAAACCGCGACACCTCTCCCGTCGCAAAAACCTCACCCACATTCCTAAACGTATTAAAATTCAACAGTTCTGTTCATTTTTTTTTTACCTCAATGGCTTTTTGTCCTTGTAACTTCACCCTGACCGTTTCATCAGCGCTAGCCTGTTAGATAAGCTACCTGACTTCTTATTAGCATATATTAATCAATTACCACTGATTATTCCTGACTTTCCAAGAAGTCCTCCACTGAAGCGATAATCCGGCGGCGAGAACAGGCTGAGAGGAGACAGCCACTACAAAGTGAGCGCTGGTGCGTTGGGCGGTAGCTATGTCCTTGTTACGTATGTTAATGTGCTAATAAAACTTGCGGGAACAGGAAGCTCCCGCTTTATAAATGACTAATTAAGATAACGAGGAAAGATGTAGTGGCCGTGTCATTTCAGATTAATTCACTTACAGAACAGATTAATCTCATGCTCAAAGGCAAAGATTGAGACTGAAGATGATTCTGGAAGATTAGAGCTGTCACATGCTAATGCACATAAAGTCATCAGTGAGCGATAGCAGAATGTCCTGTCATCCATCACACTATCATATCACAGAACTATCTCTTACAAATTGGCCTGTTACAACGGTAGCTATAGATTGTTCGTGGTTACTGTGCAGACTTTTATATAAAAAACTACTGTTATCAATAAGAAATGTTGAAAAAGAGACCCCAGATTCATTTATATATTATATTATATTATATATGTGACCATGGACCACAAAACCAATCTTAAGTAGCATGGGTATATGTGTAGCCAAAAATACATTGTATGGCTCCAAATGATCGATTTTTCTTTTATACCTAAAATCATTAGGATATTAATTAAATACCATCTTCCATGAAGACATTTAGTAAATTTCCAACTGTAAATATATCAAAACTTAATTTTGGATTAGTAATATGCATTCATTTAGACAACTTTAAAGGCGATTTTCTCAATATTTCGATTTTTTTGAACTCTTAGATTCTACATTTTCAAATAGTTATATCTTGGCCAAATCCTAACAAACCATAAATGCTTATTAATTCAGCTTCAGATGATGTATAAATCTCAATTTCAAAAAATGTACCTTAAGACTGGTTTGTGATCAGTTCGATTTTAAATGTTTTTAAAGAACACTTTTCTGCTCATTAAGGCTGCATTTATTTAATTAAAAATAGAGAAAAAACTGTAATATTGTGAAATATTATTGCAATTTAAAATAGTGCTTTTCTATTTTAATTTACTTTAGAATTTAAAGTATATTAAGAAATAGAATTTATTCCTGTGCTCAAAGCTGAATTTTCAGTGCCATATGATACTTCAGAAATCATTCTAATATGCTGATTTATTATTAATGTTGAAAACAGTTGTACTGGTTTTTTTTTTTTTGGAACCTGTGATACGTTTTTCAGGATTCTTTGATGAATAAAACGTTAAAAAGAACAGCTTTTATTTAAAATAGAAATCTTTTGTAACAATATAAACTATAGTTCAAACTTTGGGGACAGTATTTTTTTTCTTTCTTTCTTTCTTTGAAAGAAAATATTACTTTTATTCAGGAAGGATGTGTTATATTGATTAAAAGTGATAGTAAATAGATTTTATTTTCTAAAAAATATATTTATTTTGAATAAATGCTGTTCTTTTTAACTTTTTATTCATCAAATAATCCTAAAAAAAATCACAGGTTCCAAAAAAATCTTAAGCAGCACAACTGTTGATATTGATAATAATAATTGACAACAATATTGATAATAATTCACAGCATATTAGAATAATTTCTGAAGGATCATGTGACACTTAAGACTGAGTAATGATGCTGAAAATTAAAGTATAATAAAATAGAAAACTGTTATTTTAAGTTGCAATAATATTTCAGAAATTTTTTGATCAAATAGATACAGCCTTAATGAGCATAAGAAACTTCTTTAAAAAATACAAATCTTACTGATCCCAAACTTTAAATGGCAGTTTGTCTTTATTCATGTTCACTGTATTAATTATGTACTTATTTAATATACATAGTATTTATGTATTATTTGTACATTTGTGTTAGGAGATACACAGCAAGAGAACAATTCCATGTAATATTCATTCATTTATTGAATGGATATTCCCTCATATACACATATAGGAACCCATATAATATTTATTCACACTCACATATGCTTCTTTACCTATTATACACTCACACACAATCACACACATGTGTTCAGCCACTCAGTCTCTCTCTCTCAAACACACACACACACTCAGACTGCTGCCCCGGGGCAGGCAGTGTAATGGGATCCTGAGTGTTATTTTTTGCAGAATAAAATAAATCCCACTAATTAGCATGTTAAAGTGATTGATGGGATCGCAGGGCCGTCTGTGAGCGGGGCCACTCCGCTTCGCGAGAACAAGAAGGGGGAGAGAAAAAGGGGAAAAAAGCTTTAGGAATGAAAGGAAAACTAAATGAGTGACTAGTAATGGGAGAAAATAACACAGAAAGGAAATACAAAGAGGAAATATACTGACAGAGAGAAAGAGTGAGGTTATCTGAGAAAGAGAAAAAGCTCTTTTTTCTAATCTCCACAGTTCTTCTCGTTCTCAGCGTTGCTGTCTTTGTAAACGCATCTGACTGAGAAACGCAGAGGAGAACGTTCGAGAAAATGGGTTTAATGAACGGGAATCTGATACGGTAACTCGATCGAGTTTGTCATCTGCATGTGTGTTTGTACACGCACCTGTGTTTAAAGTGTCCAGATTAGTGCTGCTGACCCTCAGAAAGGACTCTGATTCGCTCTCACGTTAACGCGCGGCTCACGTTTCTCCACTGCCTTTATGCACAAGGTGTTAAGCTGTGTTTAAAAAGCACATATCCACTTTCTGAGCTCACACACACACACGTTTTTTTTATCTTTCTACACCTGTGTTGTGTTTTTACACATTTGTACTGTAATTTAATTCTCTCATCCGCCTTTTCCTCCTGCTCTTTCTCCCATTAAACATATCTTTTTTTCAGTCTTTAAAGAGATAGTTCGCCAAAAAGTGAAAATTGAGGTTGAGGTTTTGAATAAAATATTATGGCCGGTCATTTTTTTTTTTTTATCTAATCTAAATCAGAGGGGACTGGGCCTGCAGACTATAAAAAAGTTGTGCAATAAAAATAAGTCATACAATAGCTTTGTGTGAAAAACAGACTGGAATTGATGAAAGACGCCATATATTCTGACCAAACGTCATTAACGTCAATGGCGGCTTATTTGTTTTGCAAAAGGGATGTTTTGCTGTGATTAATCTTTTAAATGTTCGTCTGTTCCTTGCACAGAACTATTATTTAGCTTGTAATGTAGCGAACAGGTCTTATGGACTGCTTTTATGATACTTTCCTGGTCTTTTTTTGTCTGTTTGGAGCTTGACAGATCTAGTCTCCGGTCACTTACATTATATAAAAAGAGAGGTTAGGATATTTTTAAATTGAATCAGCTTTTGTGTTTTTTTAAAAGAAAGAAAGCTATCGTTTTGGAAAGACATAACGGTAAATGATCATTTTTGGGTTACTGTCTCTTTAAAACTGATGCTCAACAGTAGCAGCTGAAAAGACATGAAGCAGACCAGGGATGGGAAAAAAGAAAGAGGGAGAGAGAGATAAAAGGGGCAATAAAGAAGAGAATAGAGCAGATGAAAGGATAGATCAGGTCAAAGGTCAAGTGCATTCCATCAGCGCCCACTTGACTTATTGAGACACAACAATAAGCCAAATCACTGAGAACACACACATATACACACACACACATAACCCTCAGTGCAAATTGATTCTCGACCATATGAACAGTTTGAATGAGCCATACAAACCTTCATCTTCTTCTCTCTCGCCATTTCTATAAAATACATATTTTCATTGAGTTTAACGTGATGTACTACAGCTAAAACTGAAATAAAAACTATATAGATAATGAAATCATTAATAAAATGTATTCCAGAGCCATTTTTGCATAATTTAGTTTAATATACACTACCAGTCAAAAGTTTTTGAACAGTAAGATTTGTAATGTTTTTAAAGAAGTCTCTTCTGCTCACCAAGCCTGCATTTTTATTAAAAGTACAGCACAAAATGTAAAATTCTGAAATATTTGAACTATTTAAAATAACTGTTTTCTATTTGAATATATTTTAAAATTAAAATTTATTCCTGTGATTTCCAAGATGAATTTTTTGCATCATTACTCCTTCAGAAATCATTCTAATATTCTGATTTGCTGCTCAAAAAACATTTATTATTATTATTATTATTATTAATAATATGTTGAAAACAGCTGAGTAGGTTTTCAGGTTTCCTTGATGAATAGAAAGTTCAAAAGGACAGCATTTATCTGAAATAGAAATCTTTTGTAACATAATAAATGTTTTTATCACTTTTGTCACTTTTGATCAATTTAAAGCATCCTTGCTAATAAAAGTGTTAATTTGTATAATTTCTATCCCCCAAAAAATAAAAAAGTATTTAAAAACATTATAAATCTTACTGTTCAAAAACTTTTTACTGCTAGTCATATCTGTCCACATCCACAGTGCCATACAAACCTGCACTTTCCCTTCATCACCATCTCTCCCCCTCTCTTTTTCTTAATTTAACAGTCAGATGGCAAGATGGCAGGAGGCTCATCCTTCTTTCTTTTCAAACCCCATCTTCTTATTTGCATTGATGCTGGGTTAATGCAAAAGGCCCAAGAGAGTGAGTCAATGGAACTCATCCAAACACACACACAAACAGAGAGTTTCCCCTTGGGTCCAAGCACACTTAGAGACCTCACAAATCCAGCTTCTCTGACAACGGTTAGGTCAGCCTAGATAAAGAGGATCCATTAGGGCCAGAGAGAGAGAGAAAGAGAGAGGGAGGGAGGGTGGATGAATGGAGAGAGAGAGCGAGGGAGAAGTGTCAGCATGCTCATAACTCTACGAGAGAAAGTTTTGTTGTCGGGGTCCACATCACATGTGTTTTAATTAACTGGTGTCATTAACAATCTCATTTGCATAGACAACACGTTTGGATAAAGCTGGTCTCAAGGGTCCTTTATGTCATGCTGTACATTAGCCCCATCTCTCTCTTTCAGGATTCAAACTACTTTATTGGCATGGAATAATAAAACATTGTATATACAGTTGAAGTCAAAAGTTTGCATACATCCTGCAGAATCTGCTAAATGTTAATTATTTAAAAATAAGAGGGATCATACGAAATGCAAGTTTTTTTTTTTTTTTTTAGTACTGACCTGAATAAGATATTTCAAATAAAAGATGTTTACATATGAGAGAAAATTATAGTTGAATTTATGAAAATGACCCTGTTCAAAAGTTTACATACACTTGATTCTTAATACTGTGTTGTTACCTGAATGATCCACAGCTGTGTGTGTTTTTTTTGTTTGTTTGTTTTTTTGTGATAGTTGTTCATGAGTCCCTTGTTTGTCCTGAACAGCTGTTCTTCAGAAAAGTGCTTCAGGTCTAACAAATTCTTTGGTTTTTTAGCATTTTTGTGTATTTGAACCCTTTCCGACAATGACTGTGATTTTGAGAGCCATCTTTTTTACACTGAGGACAACTGAGAGACTCATTTGCAACTATTACAGAAGGTATAAAAGCTCATTGATGCTTCAGAAGGAAAACATGATACATTAAGAGCCAGGGGTGTAAACTTTTGAACTGAATGAAGATGTGTACATTTGTCTTATTTAGCCTAAATATCATATTGTTTTAATTTAGCACTGCCCTTCAGAAGCTACAGAAGATACTTACATGTTTCCCAGGAGACAAAATAAGATAAACTTACCCTGATCTTCAAATGCAAAAAGTTTTCACCCCCGACTCTTAATGCATCGTGTTTCCTTCTAAATCATTAGTGAGCATTTGAAATCCAAGAGCTTTCTGACCCTGCATAGAGGCAGTGCAACTGAAATGTTCAAGTCCCAAAAAGGTAGTAAGGATATTGTTAAAATAGTCCATGTGACATCAGTGTTTAACCTCAATTTTACAAAGGTATGGGAATGTGGTAGTTGTATAGCTGTCTATGCAAGGTCAGAAAGCTCTCAGATTTAGATTTAAAATATCTCAATCTGTGTTCTGAAGAGGAACAAAATTCTTACAGTTTTAGAGAATGACATGAGGTTAAGAAAGTAATGACAGAATTTTCATTTTTGGGTGAACTATCCCTTTAATAATACAGCAAATGTAAAAAAAGCTTGTGTTATAACTATTTACAAAAACGTTTCCAAGCATTTGATGCCTGTTGCACAATCACTGGTCAGTTTTCAATTTAAACTTAGTGTCTTTCTCTTCCTTTGCTGACCGCTCTTGCTGTCTGCTTGCCTCTATTCTGTTGTGTTTAAAGTTATGGACGTTATGCTAGAAAGGTTTTGTGTGTGTGTGACTGCGGGCATGTGGTTTAAAGGTTCAGTTAATAGTTCACTCATAACTGTGTGTATGTGTGTGTGTGTGTGTGTGTGTGTGTGTGTGTGTGTGTGTGTGTGTAGCTGACTCATGGTCATGCATGGTTGTGGCGTGTGGTTTTTCTAACAACTGATGCTACAGTAGCATAACGGCTCAGTCAAATTTCTGCTAGGCCGCCGTATGATTAAAGTCTCCATGAAATCAAAATTCAAGTTTTTTGGCTTTCAGTTTAAATATATGTTAGCCTTAAGGTTATCTATAAGCTAGTGTGCTCCAAAACAAAAACAAAATTCGCATGTCGAAGATATAAGCATTCAAACTTACAGTCTCTAACTTCCGCCAATATGGATCACTTCAGCTTCTCATCAAACTTTCTGTTTCAGTTGAAATTACGTCAACACATAGAATAACACTGAGTGTTTAAACCACTACAGTGGACCTTTAAATGGAGAACGAATTGAGAACTTGGCTGCTTGAGTTTGTTTTAATGATATAGGCCATAAACTACAATGGAGTTTTAGTAGAGCAATGGCTCAAACTGTGCTCAGATTTCAATGAGATGTTACTTTGAAGAAGTCAGTATCCTTGAAAACAATAAAATGTTACTTTGGGTCATTTTGTCTTTCTGTCTGACTCTGTGACAGTTTGAGTAACGATTGATTACCACACACTGTTCTTCTAATAGTCTCAAAGTCAGATAGAGACGTGAGTGAGTGTGTGTAGACGTATGTTAATCGATGCGTCTGTAGGTAATGTCCTAAATCCAGAGCAGACGGGTCGATAGATGCTGATTGGCTGTAAATCTGGCGAGCGGACGAGTTGCATCATCGCTCGTAATCAAACTCTTGGGTAAAATGATTGCAGGCGGAGTTTGTTGATCCACCGAATTCTCTATTTGTCATGCCAATAAAGTTGGAGTGAATTTGATATCATTGCGAGATGAGGATGACCTCACGAAACGAGGAATGAATCTGAAACAAACTATTGAATTGACACAAATGAGAACCATCAGAGGCGAAACTCACTTTGGTTTTGTTTGAACGCTGAATGTTAAACATTAACACAACACAAGAGTTGATTTGCACTTCAGAGAGTGTACTTGAGTCTCTCAGAAAAGTATCAGTGTGGATCAACTTCTATGAACCATTAAATAACCTGAGTAAATAGTCAAATGTTGACCGACTTGATGCAGTTCGTATATTTTGACCTTTACGAAAAGGAAATTGTTCTGAAACATGCCTATTTCTATGTGTTTTGCCTTTCTTGGTTCCAAAATTAGTTTTAAAGATAACTTAAGAGGTCTTTGTGCATAATGCATAAAGACTGGAGTAGTGATCCTGAAAATTCAGCTTTGATCACAGGAATAAATTACATTTTAAAATATATTCAAATAGAAAGCAGTTATTTTAAATAGTAAAAATATTTCACAATATTACTGCTTTTTCTGTATTTCGAATCAAATAAACACAGGCTTGGTGAGCAGAAGAGAATAAAAAAAACATTGACTGGTAGTGTACACTTTCCAGTGCTGAACGTATGTAAAAAATGACCAATTTCATTTAAATAACATCTATAATTCTCCTTATAGTCCCTGTTGGTCTGTCTATCAAAAACATGTTTTTTTTTTTTTTCGTTTTTTTTGTTGTTCATTGTTTTGAGCGGTTCTTGGCTGATTAAATCAGTCATGTTCTT
>NC_133374.1:11387965-11403556 GCF_049309525.1 Garra rufa
GTTCTCTCATTGTAATGTTCTATCTATATATTTATATATCTATTTATCTATCTATCTAGTGTTCTATCTATCATTCTATCATTCAGTTAACTAAGTTTTTTGTTTTCCTTTATTGTTTTGTCTTTGTCCTCTTTGTATCAATTGATCACTTTCATCTGTCTTCTTTTTATTTCTGTCAGTCTGTTTTTATCAGTCTTTCTGTCTGAATGTGCATTTTTGTTACATTTCATTAACATGACTCTTATTTTGAGGACCGATTCCAGCAATTGTGTAACTAGAAGTATCAGAGCAAGATCAGAAGCATCAAGCTACTGTACCACACTACCATGATCTGATTGTGACAGTCCAATCCAGATGCCCACTCTCTCTTTCTGTGTGTGTGTTTGTGTGTGAGAGAGAGAGCTGGAGTCAGTTGTCAGGGGGGTATGGGTCATTAAGTTGGTGTCCTTTGTTTTGTCAGTTTGTTTTGTTGAGCCCTGCTGTACTGAGTAAAACCAACCAAGCTGAAAATTGTCTGCAGCATGTTCAACCCCCCAAACACACACACACACACACACACACGGCCTGGAGTGGGAAGGCGCCCACTTCCCCTCATTCCAGCCACTTCACCCTAGATTGATCACAGATCAGCCTACACCTCTCTGCCTGTTTTCTCTCTGTCTCTCAAGTCTACATCTAATGAGGTTGTTTTTATGTCACATTGTAGCAAATACAGTGTTTCCAAGCAGTACAGTTTTTAAAAATCAAAATGACGTAAAGAAGGAAAACTGAGTATAAAAGTCATTACTTTAGCCAGCTCAAAGATAAAATCTGATGTGACAGTATTTATTAAAACAACAAGCCACATGAGTGATTTCATCCTAATGAATTACATCACAACATCATGTAGTCTCATGAGTACAGAGTATTAAATAATACAAATGTTATTGGTAGATAATATAAGGAATAAATGCAAGTCTAAAGAATTAATCTAATGAGATACGTGAGTTATAATGAGGATAGTTTATCAGTGAATTCCTATAAGGTGCAAATAATCTTTATTTAGGTGTTTAATAAGTTTCTTCATACTTGTACAAATCATTGTTGTGGACTGGTTTTGTTTGCATTTGACTGGAGGTATTGTATGGTTTGTGCTCTGCCCTCTACTGCTCAGGTGTGTATGGTGTTTATCTCAGCTATAATATTGGCAGGACAGGATGATTTTAATTTAATGAAATATTAAACAATTCTAAAGTCTTTTTATGGTTTATATATTGCATAAACTTTAATAAAGTGCTTCTCATTGGTTTTCTCCTCTATAATGTTATACAGTGTTGTAATTATTTGGAAAAATATCCTTCTATTACCCAATTACACTTTGACACACCAATAAATCAAAGCATGCTGCTAATAACGGGACTTTAATTTTGGCTCGTTTTTCTGAGCGTCCATTTCCTCTCTACTTTTCTTTTCTAATCTTTTTCTAATGAAGTGTTTTCACCTGTTGAACCGCACAAAGGACACTGCCCTGGCATTCTGGGACGCCCCGAAGGTCCTGCTGGGAGCCAATGAGAATTTGCGGAATCTGCGAATGATCTTTATTGTTGCAGAGCAGCAGGCCTGTTACCGTGGCGCTTTGATGTGCCGCCAATCAGAGTGCAGATTTTAAATATGTGCACATGTCCAACAAACTAGAGCACAGGGACCTGGAATACATCACCGCGTGTGGAATAATTAAACCCGGATTCAGGAGGGGGAGCAGAAATTGCCAGAAGTGAAGAGGAAAAAAAGGAAACATAGAGTTCAATCAACAATATCAGTCTTGGTGACACTTGGCTTCGATTCATTTGGCTATATCCAAGTGGACCAGCCAATCGTATGTAACCAATCTTAGACACCCTGGGTTTCTTGACATGTGCAAGCATAGTATAGCATATGGTGTACTTTACGTTTTAAAACATTAAGCATTATTTTACACATTTATTTACATTGAACATTAGACCAGTCTTAAGTAGCATGAGTATATTTGTAGCAGTAGTCAAAAATACATTGTATGTGTCAAAATTATTATTTTTCTTTTATGCCAAAAATCACAAGGATATTAATTAAAGATCATGTTCAATGAACCATAGATGTATCAAAACTTAATTGATTAGTAATATGCATTGCTAAGAACTTAATTTGGACAACTTTAAAGGCGATTTTCTCAATACTTAAAATTTTTTTGCACCTTCAGATTTTCAAATAGTTGTATCTTCGCCAAATAGCCCATCCTAACAACTAAACATCAATGGAAAGTGTATATATTTAGCTTATATACTGACCCTTATGACTGGCTTTGTGGTCTAGGGTCACAAATATTTAAAAAAGAAATATCGCACACTTGAGTGATGATTCAAATGTATCATTTTCTGGTTTGAAATGGTTCATTAAACCGAACATTCCAAACAAACTGATTCACAAAGAAAGAATTCCCAATACTAATTAAGTAATTAAAAGATTTGCTGCTGGAAAATAAATGTGTGAGAACTTAGTTTACTAATTGGCAGTTTGAGTTTGAAGAAAGGCTCTAAAAAGGAGACAAGCATTTTGCTCTCTTAAATTTCACTTTTGTGAGTGTGTTTTTCACCCTTTTCTTTATGGGATATAGTCACAGGATGAGTGTGTATATGTTGAAACTCTAGAGGATGTCGCTGAGTGTGAAACTACTAGAATTTCACAACATTTAATTACGGCTTGCGGAGTGAGAGGTCAAAGCGGAGTGGATCTTCCTGTTTTTGTGTGTGTGTGGGTCAGAATCCAGTGCCCTTGCATTTGCCCTCTGTTAGCAAGGCTGTCTATCTATCTACCTTTCTGTCTATCTATCTATCTATCTAGTTTTCCTATTTCAACTGTGAGACATGATCGGATATAATTTATCTCGGTCTCTCTTCTTTTTCCACATGTCAGACTTCACGTTACACGTCTTTTTCATTTTCACTTTGTCACTTCATTACGTCTCTCTCTGTCTCTGTGTCATTGGCAGCAGCTGTTTGTGATATTCTCTCTGGTTTCGCCCCGTCCCGTCCGGGTTGAAAATGATGCGGTGTATCTTTACACAGGGTTTAATTTAATTGCCGTATTTTTCTCGTATAAATGCTTAATTGAAGTGCCCAAGGCAGCGCTGCTAAAGTCAATAAAAGACTGAGAATAGGCTTTATAGGGCCTGTCTATGCCTGTAATTAGAGCCTCCAGGCACAGCCAAAAATCTCTTAAATAAATGGTTATGCAAGAAAGACCTGCTGAGAGAGGGGAGGCAGGGAGCAAGTGAAAAAACCATTAGAGAGAGCGCGAGAGAGAGAGAGAATACAAATCATCATCTGTACAGACACCTCAGGGACGGCCTCATCCTGACAGCAGCGTTACCACACACACACACTTACACAACTGTGAAAATAAAACAAGTGAAAAGTGGGTAATTCATAGTCAAAGCAAAGGACTGTGAGAGAGCGAGAAAGAGAGATAACAACGCAGAAACCTTTGTAAATATAAATGAAATATGACAAGGGGGATATGAGAAAACAGGAAGAAAGGAAAACTGTGAAAAGCAGGGATCCCATGATGAAAACTTAAATGTGCGAAGGTTGCTAATGGAGTTCTCGGTTGTTTTCATTTAAATATTTTTTTTAATCATCCAAACATTTTTATCAGTCTTAAAGGGAAATAAAAACAGAAATTGATGACACAGTAAGATTTAAAGCTTAAAAATTGGCATAACTTATATAATTAACCTATTTGTTGTTTAAAGGATTTAAGGAAAAATATTTGAGTCAGTATGGAAGCCAGTTTCTGACTGTTTTTCTCGCAGTTTTTCTCAGAATTGTGTGATGCAAATGTGCAATTTTGACTTTGTTCTTAGAATTGTGTGATATAAACTCACAATTGAAAGTTATAAAGAGATATAAACTCACAGTTCTGACTTTTTTCTCAGAATTGTGTGATAGAAACTCACAGTTGCTAGTTATAAAGTCAGAATTGTGAGATAAAAACTTGCAAATCTGACTTTATTGCATTTGCCAGTTTATATCTCGCAATTGGTCTTTTTTCTCAGAACTGTGTGATAGAACTTTGCAATTCTGACTTTTTTCTCAGAATTATGAGATATAAATACGCAATTCTGAGAAATTAAGTCAGAATTATGAGATAAACAGGCAATATTTGTCAGAATTGTGATATAATATTCTGCAATTGCAAGTTATATTTTTAAATATTTATATATTTTTCTTAGAATTGCATGTTTATATCTCACAATTCTGACATTTTCTCGCAATTGCGAGTTTGTTTCAATTCTGACTTTATATCTTCCAAATGTGAGTTTATAATTCACAATTGTACGTTTATATCTCACAAATCTGACTTTTTTCTCAGAATTGTGTGAAAGAAACTCGTAACTGCAAGTTATACAGTCAGAATTGTAGGATATAAACATGCAATTCTGACTTTTTTCTCAGAATTGTGGGATATAAACTCACAACTGCAAGTAATAAAGTAAAAATTGCAAGATATAAACACAATTCAGACTTTTTTCTCAAAATTGTGATATAAACTCACAATAGCAAGTTATAAAGTCAGAATTATGAGATATACAGTCGTGGCCAAAAGTTTTGAGAATGACACAAATATTAGTTTTCACAAAGTTTGCTGCTCAACTGCTTTTAGATCTTTGTTTCAGTTGTTTCTGTGATGTACTGAAATATAATTACAAGCACTTCATACGTTTCAAAGGCTTTTATCGACAATTACATGACATTTATGCAAAGAGTCAGTATTTGCAGTGTTGGCCCTTCTTTTTCAGGACCTCTGCAATTCGACTGGGCATGCTCTCAATCAACTTCTGGGCCAAATCCTGACTGATAGCAACCCATTCTTTCATAATCACTTCTTGGAGTTTGTCAGAATTAGTGGGTTTTTGTTTGTCCACCCGCCACTTGAGGATTGACCACAAGTTTTAAGATCTGGGGACTTTCCAGGCCATGGACCCAAAATGTCAATGTTTCGGTCCTCGAGCCACTTAGTTATCACTTTTGCCTTATGGCACGGTGCTCCATCGTGCTGGAAAATGCATTGTTCTTCACCAAACTGTTGTTGGATTGTTGGAAGAAGTTGCTGTTGGAGGGTGTTTTGGTACCATTCTTTATTCATGGCTGTGTTTTTGGGCAAAATTGTGAGTGAGCCCACTCCCTTGGATGAGAAGCAACCCCACACATGAATGGTCTCAGGATGCTTTACTGTTGGCATGACACAGGACTGATGGTAGCGCTCACCTTTTCTTCTCCGGACAAGCCTTTCTCCAGATGCCCCAAACAATCGGAAAGAGGCTTCATCGGAGAATATGACTTTGCCCCAGTCCTCAGCAGTCCATTCGCCATACTTTTTGCAGAAGATCAATCTGTCCCTGATGTTTTTTTTGGAGAGAAGTGGCTTCTTTGCTGCCCTTCTTGACACCAGGCCATCTTCCAAAAGTCTTGGCCTCACTGTGCGTGCAGATGCGCTCACACCTGCCTGCTGCCATTCCTGAGCAAGCTCTGCACTAGTGGCACTCCGATCCCGCAGCTGAATCCTCTTTAGGAGACGATCCTGGCGCTTGCTGGACTTTCTTGGACGCCCTGAAGCCTTCTTAACAAGAATTGAACCTCTTTCCTTGAAGTTCTTGATGATCCTATAAATTTTTGATTTAGGTGCAATCTTAGTAGCCACAATATCCTTGCCTGTGAAGCCATTTTTATGCAACGCAATGATGGCTGCACGCGTTTCTTTGCAGATCACCATGGTTAACAATGGAAGAACAATGATTTCAAGCATCACCCTCCTTTTAACATGTCAAGTCTGCCATTCTAACCCAATCAGCCTGACATAATGATCTCCAGCCTTGTGCTCGTCAACATTCTCACCTGAGTTAAGCCGGGCATACACTGTACGATTTTTGACCCTTTTTGCCACGATTTTTCACTCGTGCGAGAATTTCTTGGATCGGGCCGATTTTCAGCTGACTCGTGCGTCTCACATCGTGTAGTATACACAGGGTAACGAGAAGCGATTACCCTCTCACGATCGACAATCGTATGGTCGGATGAAAATCAAACTGGTTTGAAATTCTGGTCGGCCCTCGTGAGTGTATCGCACCGTTGAAGCAATGCTACGAGCGTCTACGACCTGATTACCCCAAAACTCTGGCACTGCGCCTGTGCAAACACGAAAGTGAAAGTGAAGGAAGTAGTGATGGGAAGTTCGGATCATTTTACCGACTCGGACCTTTGAGTCTCGTTCAGCAAAATGAACGAATCTTTTTTCGAGTAATTTCGTTCATTTTAACAATAAATATAATTCAAATGTTAGCCTTTAACCTCCCTAACACATCTACTGCTGACACAAACGTTAATCACACTTCAAACAAAACAAAACAAAACAAAACAAAACTATAATGCTATAAGAAACAGAAAATATTAAATCATTGTTTGCCTGGGTCTTTAGTCTAGAGCCCTGCATTTGAGTCCGAGCCCGTCGGGGCCCGAATTTTTTTTTTTTTGCCCCTAGGGCCGGGCTTCGGGCCAATTTTCACGTCATAACTTGCACATATATCGGGCGTGATTTCATGATTTCATGCGTGCGTCCCCGGAAGCGCCAGTGATTTCTCGCGCATAGCAGAGTATGAGCGGAGCGCGGAGTGGAGCGGTGTGATTTTGAATGGAGGAAGGAGCGGATTTTTTTAAAAGTCGGAGTGTCATGGTTTTCACTCTCTTCAAGAGCGCTCCACCACCGCTGTTTAGCTTGATAGAGATGGATCACTCAAATCAGAAATAATGTGATCTGTAGGTAAAATAACTGACGAAAACGTATTATTTTCATTACAAACTTTGCACTGGATAAAGCAGCAATACTCTTTTAATGCTGACAATTATTAGCTGTGGTCGGAACAAATATTGCACACTATGTTTGAAACTCTCCTGTTATTTTATTTTATTATATTTTATGAACAGGACTGTTACATTTCAAACATACTTAATTTGTTTTTGTTTTTTTGTTTTTTTTTTTTGACGCGGAGCGGTGTTTCTGACATCAGTGAGAGAGGAGTGGAGCTGGATTATTAAATGCAAGGAGTGCGGGGGAAATTGTTGCCGCTCCACTGTGCTCACATACCGCAGAGAGATTTTCAGCCACGTGGTAAAGTTGTGTTTTTTAAGTTTTCTATATTATTATTTATTCTTTATATATTTGTTCAATATTCGTTTACTTTACCACTGCGACTTTGTATGTTCCGGTTTTGCGCAGCAGAACTGCCTGCCCTGTTTGAAATGCCTTTGTTCTGAGATGGTGATAATAAACTTTAAATCTAACATTTTGCTATATTGATGTTTGTTTTATATCTGTGAATTGCATTGTAGACTAGTCAAGTGTTGATTTGATATATGGTTAAATTGAGTAAACACACTGTGGACCACATACCGCTTGGATATCGATGTCACTTAAAAAACTAACTTACATTTAAAAAACAAACAAACAAACAAACAAAAAACTCCAAACTTTTCTCTAAATTGTTCTGATAAAAAAACCGAAACGAAAAAACATAAACTTTCTATTAAATACGAAATCTGGTCTATTTTAATGGCTGTAACAGTATAAGCTGTTTGGCGGAAAAAAAAAGACGGGCTTCGGGTCGGACTCGGGCCAAAATTTTTGATAAGCTGTCGGACACGGGCCGGGCTACAGCCTGTGCGTCTCGGACCAGGGCCGGGCTAGGGCTTAGATTTAAGTCTATGTCTACTTTAGTCTATGGTTCGCTCACCTCGCCTAACGACTCTAAAAACAGGTGAACTAATTCCAGTAATAGGATGTTGCGCATGCGCGACTGAACGAATCACTCCCCGAGACGACTCGTTTGTCCCGAGTCACATTAAAGATTCGTTCAAAATGAGCGAATCGTTCAAGAACGACCCATCACTAGAAGGAAGCAACATGTTCTGTTATTTCAAAAGTTCAATAAAAAAAATAATAATAAAAAAAGAACATTCTTCAGATACAAATAACATCATAAAAAAAAAAAGATAAAAAAAGTCCATGCGCTTACACGAACTCACGGAAAGGCACGAGATCGAGCGCTTTTTGCTCTGGTGACCCTCATCATTCCTTGTCAGCATCCTACTACCGTGTTTTTGTTGTTCTTCTTCTTCTGTTTCAAGTCCGACGTGCGATATTGGACGCACAGTGTGAGCGGTAAGATCGCATAAGAGCATCGGGTCGTACAGTGTGAGAACATAAATCGTGAGCTGCGAACTTTTACACCCTGCGATTCTGTCGTGCAGTTTGAGCTAGAGCCAAGAGCAACGATTGATAATATCGCACAGTGTATCCCAGGCTTTAACAAGACGATTACTGAAATGATCTCAGCAGGTCCTTTAATGACAGCAATGAAATGCAGTGGAAAGTTTTTTTCGGGATTAAGTTAATTTTCATGACAAAGAAGGACTATGCAATTCATCTGATCACTCTTCATAACATTCTGGAGTATATACAAATTGCTATTATAAAAACTTAAGCAGCAACTTTTCCAATTTCCAAAATTTATGTAATTCTCAAAACTTTTGGCCATGACTGTAAACTCATAAAACGTATTTTCTCAGAATTGGAAGATAAAAAATCGCAACTGCGAGTAATAAAGTCAGAATTCGCAATTCTGCAATGAATTGTGAGATATAAACAGACAATTTTTCTGAGAATTGTGATATAAACTCTGCAATTGCAAGTTATAAAGTCATATTTGCGAGATATAAACTCGAAATTCTGACTTTTTTCCTCAGAATTGCATGTTTATATCTCACAATTCTGACTTTTTCTCGCAGTCGCGAGTTTGTCTCAAAATTTAGACTTTATATCTTCCAATTGTGAGTTTATAATTTGCTATTGTACGTTTATATCTCACAATTCTGAGTAAAAAAAGTCAGAATTGCAAAGTTATATCACACAATTCTGAGAAAAAAGAAGAATTGTCAAGATATAAAGTCAGAATTGCGAGATATAAACTCAGAAGAGACTTTTTTCTCAGAATTGCATGTTTGTATCATAATTATGACTTTTTTTTCTCGCAATTGCGAGTTTGTCTCACATTTTTGACTTTATATTTTGCTATTGTGAGTTTATAATTCACAGCTGTAAGTTTATTTCTCACAATTCTGAATTCAGAATTGCAAATTTTTATCATGCAATTCTGAGAATAAAGTCAGAATTGATAGATGTGGACTTGTAAGTGCAAGAAAAAGTCAGAATTGTGAGATAAAATGCAATTATCCTTTTTTATTTTTATTTAGTGGCTGAAACAGCTTGCAATCTTGCAAATCTGAGCACAGTTTGAGACATCGTTAAGGTCACTTCTAAAACTTAAGTCTCCATTTGCTTTTTATTCGGTCTCATTGCTGTCAAGGCACAAAATATAGATAGATATCTTGATGAGAAATGTTCGAGTTCATATTGAGATACTTGGTTATTGAATGCAGACTTTAATATTTTGGCAAACGAACACAATTTGAGACACTGAGATGCCTCCAGATGAAACTCCAGTGGGTCTTTCTCTCAGGAGGCCATTAATCTCATTGCTGTCAAGGAGAAACAGTTGAGATCTTATTTGTGATCTTTCTTTCTTAATGCGTCTTTGTGTTTCTGTGACATTTAAACTGACCTTGATGTGTGTTCACGTCTCTGAATGAGTTTGTTTCTTCTTAATGAAAACGTGTGTGTTTCTGGATCACTGACATCCCAGAGTTAATTGCCTGAAACGGTGTGTGTGCGTTGAATTCTTGTTCACTTGAGGGAATACAGGTTTCAGGGGAAGAAGGCTGAACCAATGTAATGTGTGTGTGAGTTTGTTGAGTTGGGTTTCTAAAGCTCCTGTATCCACTTACCCTGATTGGAGCGTCTCAAATGTGGCCATGGAGATGCTAAGATGAGATGAAATGCTAATTTTGATGGCCGTTTCAAACGGACCACCAGCTGCTCCGCAATACATCACGAGCCATGCGGACAAATGAACAATATTTCTGTTTTCATCAAATTGAATCACACATAACTCACCATTTGCAGCAACTCAAGCTATATATTGACGACAAATAGGCTTTGCTCTGCAGCTAGTGTGTGTATGTGTGTGAGTGTGTTTTGATGATAGATGATAGCGTTTGGAGTAGATAACTCGCCAGGAGACTCGAGCAGAGACCAGCCAGGCCAAATTCTGCAAATCCCCGCAGACCACCCAACACTGCAGCCTCTGTTCGTGCAAGTGTGTGTGGTGATGTGTATGATAGCAGCGCTGCCCTTTACACACTCATGTCTCTTAGCATCTGCGCCGGTGTGTGTTTCTGCGTGTGTGTTCACACTGTTGTCTGTGGGTGTTTGTTTTTTTAATGTTATTTTTGTGAGGACGTGAAAGGCTGCGGCCCTCGTGCACACACGGACACACCGTTTGGCGCCAGACAGGCGCTGTATCTCCTCTTAGGGATGTTGAGGGTCCATGGGGATGGAGAGAAGGCTTGAACGAAGGAGAGGAGAACAAGGGAGGGACGGATAGTGGGTTAGATTGGCATGTAAAAGCGGTTCTGTTCTGTTATCAGCTTTTAAAAGTCTGCCAGAGACCCCACTGCACATTAGAACCTTTGTCTGGATGTATGTGTGTGTGTGTGTGTGTGTGTGTGTGTGTGTGTGTGTGTGTGTGTGTGTGTGTGTGTGTGTGTGTGCTTGTTTCAGTGTTGTTGTGAGGGTGAAATTCCTGAAAATGTCATTAGAAATGTAGTAAAATATGAACTTCTGAGTTCTCTGTTTTACTGAGTCCTAATTCATGTCAGTGTCTTTTTTTGCGAGATTTAAACACAATTATGACTTTTTTTTCTCAGAATTGTGATATAAACTCGCAATTGCAAGTTATAAAGTCAGAATTGTAAGATATACGCTTGCAATTCTGACTTTTTTCTCAAAATTCTGTGATATGAACTCGCAATTGCAAGTTATACATAATTCTGAGAAAAAAAGTCAGAATTGAGTTGTCTCACAATTCTAACCTTTTTTCTCAGAATCATGTGATATAAACTCGCAATTATGACTTTTTTTCTCAGAATTGTGATATAAACTCGCAATTGCAAGTTATAAAGTCCTAATTATGAGATATAAACTTGCAATTCTGACTTTTTTTCTCAGAATTGTGATATAAACTCGCAATTGCAAGTTATAGTCAGAATTGTGAGACACAAACTCGCAATTCTGACTTTTTTTCTTAGAATTATATGCTATGAACTCGCAATTGCAAGTTATAAAGCCAGAATTGCGGGATATAAACTTGCACTTCTGACTTTTTTTCTTATAATTGTAATATAAACTTAATTGCAAGTTATAAAGTCAGAATTGTAAGATATAAGCTTGCAATTCTGACTTTTTTCTCAAAATTCTGTGATATGAACTCGCAATTGCAAGTTATACATAATTCTGAGAAAAAAAGTCAGAATTACGAGTTTATATCTCACAATTCTGACTTTTTTTCTCAGAATTATGTGATATAAACTCGCAATTCTGACTTTTTTTCTCAGAATTATGATATAAACTCACAATTGCAAGTTATAAAGTCAGAATTGTGAGATACAAGCTTGCACTTCTGACTTTTTTTCTTATAATTGTAATATAAACTTAATTGCAAGTTATAAAGTCAGAGCTGCGAGATATAAACTTGCAATTCTGACTTTTTTTCTTAGAATTGTGTTATAAACTTATAAATTGCAAGTTATAGTCATAATTATGAGATTTGTCTCGCAATTCTGTCCTTATCTTGCCTATTTGAGTTTATAACTCGCAATTGTACGTTTATTTCTTACAATTCTGAGAAAAAAAGTCAGACTTGCGAATTTATGTCATTTATATCACAATTTATATCAGATGTGAACTCGCAATTGTGAGAAAGTCAGAATTGTGAGATAAAGCATTTTAATGATGTCCTTGCTACCTTTCTGGGCCTTGAACGTGTTAGTTGCGTTGCTGTCTATGCAGGGTCAGAAAGCTCTCAGATTTCATCAAAAATATCTTAATTTGTGTTCCGAAAATGAACAAAGATCTTGTGGGTTTGGAACAATATAAGTGGAACAACACGGGGGTTAGTAATTAATGACAGAATTATCATTTTTGGCTATCACTTTAAATGCTGATTTTGCCTCATCAGCAGTTTGCAGTTTGTCATATGTCTCTTAACATGTGCGTTTGCTTGTCGTGTGCCTGCCTAGAACATCTGAGCGTGTAGAATGTTGGAGTCGGCGGATGGTGAATGGAATGCTCTGGTCATGAGGAATGTTCTACAGCAGAATGCAGAATGTTTCTCTGTATTCCAAATTCTATTTTCTGCGCTCCGGCAGCGTGCTGTGGTTTATATACAGAGGAGTAGAGCTTCTCATTAGCCGCACTGCTCCGTCTGATTGCTGTATAATAACGGACGGGATCAGCTCGCCCTCGGCCGCTGACCTGAGACCAGCCCTGTAAATTTGCTGGATAATCGTCCAGGTTGGGGAGGATGATCCCAGGCCAGCATCTACCCACAGCATGTAATGACAGCCCTCTTTCAGGACGCTAAGTTTCTACTGGCCAGCGTTCAGACTTAAGGGGTTATGGAGAGTTCCCCTGGCACCCACACAAACACACACTCACACACACTTTTGGATCCGACTCACAGTCGCTTTGGTCCAGTTACAGTGTGCCAGAACCAATGAAGTGTGTGTGTGATTCATTGCACAGAACCTGCAGCACTTCTGGATCATACTGTAACACGATGAACTCAGGTCCTTCCTGCTTTAAAAGATGGTGCTCATTGGCCTGGTCATCTCAAAGCTTTATTGTGCAGCAATAGAGAGAGTTTCATAAACTGAAATATTTGAAATTGAAAAGGGGAAAAAAGCCAGAAGCAGATCAGCCATTTAAAGCCAGTTAAAAAATTCTTTTCGTTATGCTGGTTGAAACTCCCCGAAAGCAATCAGTTAAGTGGTCTAAATATATTTATACAGTTGAGGTTACATACACCTTGCAGAATCTGCAAAATGTTAATTGTTTACAAAATGCTTGTTATTTTTTCATGCAGTGCTGACCTGAATAAGATATTTCACATAAAAGCCGTTTACATATAGTCCACATGAGAAAATAATCATTGAATTTATAAAAATGACGCTGTTCAAAAGTTTATTAATTTGTTTATTAATACTGTGTTGTTATCTGAATGATCCACAGCTGTGTGTGTGTGTGTGTGTGTGTGTGTGTGTTTTTAGTGATAGTTCGCTATTCTTCAGAAAAATCAATTAGGTCCCACAAATTCTGTTTTTTCAGCATTTTTGTGTATTTGAACCCTTTCCAACAATTACTGTATAATTTTGAGATCTGTCTTTTCACACTGAGGACAACCGAGGGACTCGTATGCAACTATTACAGAAGGTTCAAACACTCACTGATGCTTCAGAAGGAAACACAATGCATTAATAGCAAGTAGAATTTGATGATTCGGTAAATTTAACTTATTTTGTCTTCTGTGAATATGTAAGTATCTTCTGTAGCTTCTGAAGGGCAGTACTAAATGGAAAAAAATATGACATTTAGGCAAAATAAGAAAAATTTACAATCTTTATTGAGTTCAAAAGTTTACACCCCTTGGGTTAGGGTTAGGGTTAATACATTGCTTTTCCTTCTGAAGCATCAGTAAACATTTGAACCTTCGGTAATAGTTGCATATGAGTACCTCAGTTGTCCTCAGTGTGAAAAGATGGATCTCAAAATCATACAGTCATTGTTGGAAATATGTGACATCAGTGCTTCAACTGCAATTTTACGACTTTTGGGAATATTTCAGTTACGTTGCTGTCTTTGGAAAGTCAGAAAGCTCTTGGATTTTATTGAACATATCTTAATTTGTGTCTTATGGGATTTGGAACAACATAAGGGTAATTAATGACAGAATTTACATTTTGGGTGAACGATCCCTTTAAATTCTAATTTTCCATAATATATGCCAAAAATGTATAAAAATACATATATAATAAATAGACAAAAATTTTAAATAATACATAGTTTTTTTAATTAATTTACATTTAAAAAAAGACTCTCAAAACCTTTCGCATCATGCCTTTTTAGGACATTGTGTGCTGTTTGTGTTCATACGTTTACTGCTGTGATTTTGTCTCACTCTGTCACACGCTTGTCTCTGTGTATTCATTCAGTTTAGCCTGCGCGTGAGTGTCTAAGTGATCTATTTTGTGTGTGAATCTCTTTTCCTTTCATCCAGCGTCGGCATCCGTTCGACGTGTCTGTTTATGTTTGAATTTATCTCTCGCTACTGTACTTTAATCTGTCCTCCAGGCAGAGAGAGAGGGGATGGCTGACGCAGGGCTGCCCACAGAAGGAGCCTCCCCGCTGGGCCGAGCGAGGGGCAGGCTGGGGCGTGTTATTCTGTTTCTCTCCTCCCACCTTTGTGCGGCTCTCCAGGGGTCCGCTTACTTTACGCGCCTCCAGACGCAACCTTTGTGCCCGCAAGACGGAGCCCCCTCCGGGCCGGGTCTGAGCTAGGGTGTCAGGATGTAAAGGATGCGTCTGTATGTATGTATGTGTGCGTGAGAGAGAGAAAGAGAGGACACAGGAGATTAAGTTTTGTCTCTTTGCTCTAAAAGGCCAACTGCCAAAACATATAAAAATCGGATTCTCCACACAGTGCCATCTTAAAGATCCTCTCATTCACTTAGATACACCGCCAGTACCATCCCACTCTCACAGTCTTTTCACTAACGGTCACTCACCCAGATAAATACCCATGGTGTCAGTGATGTTACAGTTTTTCAAGCATCAAAAGTTTATATATATATATATATATATATATATATATATATATATATATATATATATATATATATATATATATATATATATATATATATATATATATATATATATATATATATAATATATATATCAAAAGTGACAGTCTGTGAATGGAATCCCTTCATATCGAACCCATGACCTTAGTGTTGCTCCACCAGTTTAACAAGATGAACATCTTGGTAATGTTCGGATGAGTTTATTTACACATTTGCTTTTCATACCCAGGCTTGGAGACACATTATTCCAACAACAACACACACAGACACATTTTTATCATATTATCCGTCCTTTTTTTCTGGCCTCTAATGGTTTTGCTGCCAGAGGGCAGACCCTCAACGACACCGGGGTCACTCGGGCGTCACAATGTCACGGCAATGAGCTTTCACCTCTGCCTGTGGCTCCAGGCGGGTTCGAGAGATCAGTGAGTGAGTGTGTGTGTTTTGAATTCTGATTTGGGATGTTCTAAGGTTCAGAGGTCATAATTACATAGGGTCAGATGGATTACCTTTCACTTAGTCACACACAGACATCTCAAACACACACATACATATTTTTATATATATGCACAACTAGGGTTGTCACGATACCATAAAAATGACTTACGATACTATACCAGCTAAAGTATCACGATACCAAGTAGTATCACGATACCATGCAGTATTCTGTTAATTTAAAATTCAAATCTACAAAATGAACAAAAAA
>NC_133374.1:11404056-11429056 GCF_049309525.1 Garra rufa
AATTCGGTTTCGGTTAGATTTAGTGCGAAGGTTGGTTCGAAGTTCTATCTGAACATCGATCGGCTCTGGGAATGCAAAGTTTTTGACTAAACTTACTCCAGACCAGCGAATCAGGCAGTAACCCGAAAGTCACTGCCCGATAATCCTGATCGGGCATTGCATTCCGTCAGCGAGTGCTGTTTAAGGTTTCAAAATTGACTGCGACCAGCCTTTGCTCAAATTGTGGTCAAGTTAACGTCAGGTAACTCTTAGCTTGTAGTTCCGTTGTGTTGGGAAGACTAGGGTTCAAGTCCATAGGGCTACGAACGGTAGGTTTAGGTTAAGTGTTGGCTCGGGCCTAGATTTAGTCCTTAGGTCTACCGACGGTAGGTTTAGGTTTAAGTGTTGGTTCGGGGCTAGATTTAGGGTTAGGTTAGAAAAATTACAACAGCTCCCCCCAACCTAGCACCCGTCTAGGAAAGTTTGAAGTAGGGAGACTGAGGATAGTGCACGGGCCGACGCATGTCTGACTATACCAAGGAAGCCTTTATCTATCTCCCATTCCAGGAGAATAGCCTTAGTAGGCATGGGGCTAAGAATGTGGAAGACCAGGAATTCGGTTTCGGTTAGATTTAGTGCGAAGGTTGGTTCGAAGTTCGATCTGAACATCAATCGGCTCTGGGAACGCAAAGTTTTTGACTAAACTTACTCCAGACCAGCGAATCAGGCAGTAACCCGAAAGTCACTGCCCGATAATCCTGATCGGGCATTGCATTCCGTCAGCGAGTGCTGTTTAAGGTTTCAAAATTGACTGCGACCAGCCTTTGCTCAAATTGTGGTCAAGTTAACGTCAGGTAACTCTTAGCTTGTAGTTCCGTTGTGTTGGGAAGACTAGGGTTCAAGTCCATAGGGCTACGAACGGTAGGTTTAGGTTAAGTGTTGGCTCGGGCCTAGATTTAGTCCTTAGGTCTACCGACGGTAGGTTTAGGTTTAAGTGTTGGTTCGGGGCTAGATTTAGTCCTTAGGTCTACCAACGGTAGGTTTAGGTTGAGTGTTGGTTTGAGTGGTGATAGATCAAGTAGAAGATGTGTATAATATTTCTTCAAAGAGGCAACTCTTGCCATACTTTCTCTACTCCCTCAAAGTATGGTTACGAGAGGGAAATGTTTAAGACACTTCATCAGTAGTGGACCTCAGATTCATCGGGTGTTTCGGCACTTTAAACACTAGACACCCTCCTCTGAGGCGGCCCGCCTTGGTTGATCATTTCCAGGCGAGTGTCTCATAGCCAATTGCTAATCGAGTTTGGTCAGGCCCACAATCGTGTAGTTGGGGCCTGGTTTGAGTTTTGAACGAATTTGTCCTTTAAAACGAGTTTTAAAAACATTAAATGCTATTACTTGCATTGAACAATAAAGCAGTACCAGTGTAGGTTGAAGTAAATTAGAAAGAGCAATGTAAAAGTCAAAGTTAGATGTCTAATAACAGAAATAAGGACTGAAATGCCGCCCTAAATGGCCTAAAACAACCACGTAAGGTCAAAGGTCAATCTGTAATTTGAATGTTTAGATAGTGGAGTTAAAAGGTTATGTAGCCATTGAGATTATTTAGAGGCCTTAATATAATAACCGAGTCTAAAATAGCATAATTTAGGACTGAATTTTCCACATAAGCGCCAAAAAAGGCAACGGACGGCGAAAGGTCGAAGGTCGTGACTGGCGGATGTCAAGCATCAAGCTTCTACCAGACCTCCCTCCTAAAAGTTATGGCAACGCAAACAGACATCACCCTCACACAAGGATAACCGCTGGATGCGATAACTTCTGAAGATGAATGGAAATTAATCCCTGGTTTTGTGTTTCGGCCTACCTGACTATACGACGGTGAGTAAAAAATAATTTTGAGATGACTATCCTTTTGGAATCCTCCCGGTCCATAAAGTATATCTGCAAGTTTTCTTAAGTTTTTATGAAGCATAAGTAGCTTTTTTTAGCCTTTTTAAACCGATTTTTACAGCAGTAATTTGCATATGCAATTCAGCTCAGCCAATGTGTGTTTTTGGCCTGTTTTTTGGTGGAAAAAGGGTGTATTTTTGTTGCTGTGGCGCTTGTTTGCGGATCTATATCGTATAGATATTCTGTTTCTGGTGCCAGTCCATTACTGCTAGCATGCTAATGCTAATATTAATCAATTAACTCTTAAAAGAACACTAATAAGGCTAAAATACTGTAATTAATGAGCTTTAAATGTTAATCTAACTTGAGCTTAAATCCTCTCACATCCGCTTAGATCCCATCTTTCAGACAAGAGAATGGCTCAGGCTTTTATGTTAATTAAACCTAATAAAGTGCTATTAAGGTTAAGAAAACATATGGAATACACTGCAAGTAAGCTATAATTACGTTTCAAATTGACTGCAACCAGTTTTTGCTCCAGTTCTGGTTAAGTTACCGTCAGGTTACTCCTAGGTTGTGGTTACGTTATGGTTACGTTGCTTGAAGGTTATAGTTGGGTTATTCTTCAAATTTTTGGTTTTAATCTGCAGTTATGTTGTCTCTCGGTTATAATTGGGTTACCCTTGGGTTGTGGTATAAGTTGTGCCTTGATCGCAGTTAAGTTATTCTTCATTTGCGGGTAGAATACGTTTAGCTTGGAGCTGAATTACTGTGTTGGTTCGGGCCTAGATTTAGTTCCTGGGTCTACCAGTGCTAGGTTTAGGCGAAGTGTTGGTTCGGGCCTTGATTTATTTCCTGGGTCTACCAATGCTAGGTTTAGGCGACGTCTTGGTCCGAGGCTAGATTTAGTTCCTGGGTGTACCAATGCTAGGTTTAGGCGAAGTGTTGGTTCGAGGCTAGGCGACATCTTGGTTCCAGGCTAGATTTAGTTCCTTGGTCTACCAATACTAGGTTTAGGCAAAGTGTTGGTTCGGGCCTAGATTTAGTTCCTGGGTCTACCAATGCTAGGTTTAGGCGACGTCTTGGTCCGAGGTTAGATTTAGTTACTGGGTCAACCAATGCTAGGTTTAGGCGAAGTGTTGGTTCGGGCCTAGATTTAGTTTCTGGGTCTACCAATGCTAGGTTTAAGCGACGTCTTGGTCCGAGGTCAGATTTAGTTGCTGGGTCTACCAATGCTAGGTTTAGGCGAAGTGTTGGTTCGTGGCTAGGCGACGTCTTGGTTCCAGGCTAGATTTAGTTCCTGGGTCTACCAATGCTAGGTTTAGGCGACGTCTTGGTCCGAGGCTAGATTTAGTTCCTTGGTCTACCAATGCTAGGTTTAGTGTCTGAAATCCTGGTTTGTCGACATTGTTGAATAGGATGAAATCTTTTGTATCTAAATGCTAAATGAAATTATTTACAGTGAACCAGGAGGCGATAGACCTGTCTGGGCCACACGCCCCCCCAAAAAGCCTGTCTGGGCTTAGGTTCACCTCCCCCTCCCACATCTCCTCCCCGCACAAACAGGAAGGAGACATCGGAGGGAGCGAATTTCAAATCGCATTCAAAAAACAAGCCCCTATAGAGGATTCTGTGCGTAAAATCTGGTATGTCAAGTCCGATGGCTCTGGCGAAGGTTAGGTTAGAAAAATTACAACAGCTCCCCCCAACCTAGCACCCGTCTAGGAAAGTTTGAAGTAGGGAGACTGAGGATAGTGCACGGGCCGACGCATGTCTGACTATACCAAGGAAGCCTTTATCTATCTCCCATTCCAGGAGAATAGCCTTAGTAGGCATGGGGCTAAGAATGTGGAAGACCAGGAATTCGGTTTCGGTTAGATTTAGTGCGAAGGTTGGTTCGAAGTTCGATCTGAACATCAATCGGCTCTGGGAACGCAAAGTTTTTGACTAAACTTACTCCAGACCAGCGAATCAGGCAGTAACCCGAAAGTCACTGCCCGATAATCCTGATCGGGCATTGCATTCCGTCAGCGAGTGCTGTTTAAGGTTTCAAAATTGACTGCGACCAGCCTTTGCTCAAATTGTGGTCAAGTTAACGTCAGGTAACTCTTAGCTTGTAGTTCCGTTGTGTTGGGAAGACTAGGGTTCAAGTCCATAGGGCTACGAACGGTAGGTTTAGGTTAAGTGTTGGCTCGGGCCTAGATTTAGTCCTTAGGTCTACCGACGGTAGGTTTAGGTTTAAGTGTTGGTTCGGGGCTAGATTTAGTCCTTAGGTCTACCAACGGTAGGTTTAGGTTGAGTGTTGGTTTGAGTGGTGATAGATCAAGTAGAAGATGTGTATAATATTTCTTCAAAGAGGCAACTCTTGCCATACTTTCTCTACTCCCTCAAAGTATGGTTACGAGAGGGAAATGTTTAAGACACTTCATCAGTAGTGGACCTCAGATTCATCGGGTGTTTCGGCACTTTAAACACTAGACACCCTCCTCTGAGGCGGCCCGCCTTGGTTGATCATTTCCAGGCGAGTGTCTCATAGCCAATTGCTAATCGAGTTTGGTCAGGCCCACAATCGTGTAGTTGGGGCCTGGTTTGAGTTTTGAACGAATTTGTCCTTTAAAACGAGTTTTAAAAACATTAAATGCTATTACTTGCATTGAACAATAAAGCAGTACCAGTGTAGGTTGAAGTAAATTAGAAAGAGCAATGTAAAAGTCAAAGTTAGATGTCTAATAACAGAAATAAGGACTGAAATGCCGCCCTAAATGGCCTAAAACAACCACGTAAGGTCAAAGGTCAATCTGTAATTTGAATGTTTAGATAGTGGAGTTAAAAGGTTATGTAGCCATTGAGATTATTTAGAGGCCTTAATATAATAACCGAGTCTAAAATAGCATAATTTAGGACTGAATTTTCCACATAAGCGCCAAAAAAGGCAACGGACGGCGAAAGGTCGAAGGTCGTGACTGGCGGATGTCAAGCATCAAGCTTCTACCAGACCTCCCTCCTAAAAGTTATGGCAACGCAAACAGACATCACCCTCACACAAGGATAACCGCTGGATGCGATAACTTCTGAAGATGAATGGAAATTAATCCCTGGTTTTGTGTTTCGGCCTACCTGACTATACGACGGTGAGTAAAAAATAATTTTGAGATGACTATCCTTTTGGAATCCTCCCGGTCCATAAAGTATATCTGCAAGTTTTCTTAAGTTTTTATGAAGCATAAGTAGCTTTTTTTAGCCTTTTTAAACCGATTTTTACAGCAGTAATTTGCATATGCAATTCAGCTCAGCCAATGTGTGTTTTTGGCCTGTTTTTTGGTGGAAAAAGGGTGTATTTTTGTTGCTGTGGCGCTTGTTTGCGGATCTATATCGTATAGATATTCTGTTTCTGGTGCCAGTCCATTACTGCTAGCATGCTAATGCTAATATTAATCAATTAACTCTTAAAAGAACACTAATAAGGCTAAAATACTGTAATTAATGAGCTTTAAATGTTAATCTAACTTGAGCTTAAATCCTCTCACATCCGCTTAGATCCCATCT
This sequence comes from Garra rufa, assembly GCF_049309525.1. Lineage (NCBI taxonomy): Eukaryota > Metazoa > Chordata > Actinopteri > Cypriniformes > Cyprinidae > Garra > Garra rufa. The sequence goes on from NC_133374.1 coordinate 11,409,477, forward strand.
TTCAGACAAGAGAATGGCTCAGGCTTTTATGTTAATTAAACCTAATAAAGTGCTATTAAGGTTAAGAAAACATATGGAATACACTGCAAGTAAGCTATAATTACGTTTCAAATTGACTGCAACCAGTTTTTGCTCCAGTTCTGGTTAAGTTACCGTCAGGTTACTCCTAGGTTGTGGTTACGTTATGGTTACGTTGCTTGAAGGTTATAGTTGGGTTATTCTTCAAATTTTTGGTTTTAATCTGCAGTTATGTTGTCTCTCGGTTATAATTGGGTTACCCTTGGGTTGTGGTATAAGTTGTGCCTTGATCGCAGTTAAGTTATTCTTCATTTGCGGGTAGAATACGTTTAGCTTGGAGCTGAATTACTGTGTTGGTTCGGGCCTAGATTTAGTTCCTGGGTCTACCAGTGCTAGGTTTAGGCGAAGTGTTGGTTCGGGCCTTGATTTATTTCCTGGGTCTACCAATGCTAGGTTTAGGCGACGTCTTGGTCCGAGGCTAGATTTAGTTCCTGGGTGTACCAATGCTAGGTTTAGGCGAAGTGTTGGTTCGAGGCTAGGCGACATCTTGGTTCCAGGCTAGATTTAGTTCCTTGGTCTACCAATACTAGGTTTAGGCAAAGTGTTGGTTCGGGCCTAGATTTAGTTCCTGGGTCTACCAATGCTAGGTTTAGGCGACGTCTTGGTCCGAGGTTAGATTTAGTTACTGGGTCAACCAATGCTAGGTTTAGGCGAAGTGTTGGTTCGGGCCTAGATTTAGTTTCTGGGTCTACCAATGCTAGGTTTAAGCGACGTCTTGGTCCGAGGTCAGATTTAGTTGCTGGGTCTACCAATGCTAGGTTTAGGCGAAGTGTTGGTTCGTGGCTAGGCGACGTCTTGGTTCCAGGCTAGATTTAGTTCCTGGGTCTACCAATGCTAGGTTTAGGCGACGTCTTGGTCCGAGGCTAGATTTAGTTCCTTGGTCTACCAATGCTAGGTTTAGTGTCTGAAATCCTGGTTTGTCGACATTGTTGAATAGGATGAAATCTTTTGTATCTAAATGCTAAATGAAATTATTTACAGTGAACCAGGAGGCGATAGACCTGTCTGGGCCACACGCCCCCCCAAAAAGCCTGTCTGGGCTTAGGTTCACCTCCCCCTCCCACATCTCCTCCCCGCACAAACAGGAAGGAGACATCGGAGGGAGCGAATTTCAAATCGCATTCAAAAAACAAGCCCCTATAGAGGATTCTGTGCGTAAAATCTGGTATGTCAAGTCCGATGGCTCTGGCGAAGGTTAGGTTAGAAAAATTACAACAGCTCCCCCCAACCTAGCACCCGTCTAGGAAAGTTTGAAGTAGGGAGACTGAGGATAGTGCACGGGCCGACGCATGTCTGACTATACCAAGGAAGCCTTTATCTATCTCCCATTCCAGGAGAATAGCCTTAGTAGGCATGGGGCTAAGAATGTGGAAGACCAGGAATTCGGTTTCGGTTAGATTTAGTGCGAAGGTTGGTTCGAAGTTCGATCTGAACATCAATCGGCTCTGGGAACGCAAAGTTTTTGACTAAACTTACTCCAGACCAGCGAATCAGGCAGTAACCCGAAAGTCACTGCCCGATAATCCTGATCGGGCATTGCATTCCGTCAGCGAGTGCTGTTTAAGGTTTCAAAATTGACTGCGACCAGCCTTTGCTCAAATTGTGGTCAAGTTAACGTCAGGTAACTCTTAGCTTGTAGTTCCGTTGTGTTGGGAAGACTAGGGTTCAAGTCCATAGGGCTACGAACGGTAGGTTTAGGTTAAGTGTTGGCTCGGGCCTAGATTTAGTCCTTAGGTCTACCGACGGTAGGTTTAGGTTTAAGTGTTGGTTCGGGGCTAGATTTAGTCCTTAGGTCTACCAACGGTAGGTTTAGGTTGAGTGTTGGTTTGAGTGGTGATAGATCAAGTAGAAGATGTGTATAATATTTCTTCAAAGAGGCAACTCTTGCCATACTTTCTCTACTCCCTCAAAGTATGGTTACGAGAGGGAAATGTTTAAGACACTTCATCAGTAGTGGACCTCAGATTCATCGGGTGTTTCGGCACTTTAAACACTAGACACCCTCCTCTGAGGCGGCCCGCCTTGGTTGATCATTTCCAGGCGAGTGTCTCATAGCCAATTGCTAATCGAGTTTGGTCAGGCCCACAATCGTGTAGTTGGGGCCTGGTTTGAGTTTTGAACGAATTTGTCCTTTAAAACGAGTTTTAAAAACATTAAATGCTATTACTTGCATTGAACAATAAAGCAGTACCAGTGTAGGTTGAAGTAAATTAGAAAGAGCAATGTAAAAGTCAAAGTTAGATGTCTAATAACAGAAATAAGGACTGAAATGCCGCCCTAAATGGCCTAAAACAACCACGTAAGGTCAAAGGTCAATCTGTAATTTGAATGTTTAGATAGTGGAGTTAAAAGGTTATGTAGCCATTGAGATTATTTAGAGGCCTTAATATAATAACCGAGTCTAAAATAGCATAATTTAGGACTGAATTTTCCACATAAGCGCCAAAAAAGGCAACGGACGGCGAAAGGTCGAAGGTCGTGACTGGCGGATGTCAAGCATCAAGCTTCTACCAGACCTCCCTCCTAAAAGTTATGGCAACGCAAACAGACATCACCCTCACACAAGGATAACCGCTGGATGCGATAACTTCTGAAGATGAATGGAAATTAATCCCTGGTTTTGTGTTTCGGCCTACCTGACTATACGACGGTGAGTAAAAAATAATTTTGAGATGACTATCCTTTTGGAATCCTCCCGGTCCATAAAGTATATCTGCAAGTTTTCTTAAGTTTTTATGAAGCATAAGTAGCTTTTTTTAGCCTTTTTAAACCGATTTTTACAGCAGTAATTTGCATATGCAATTCAGCTCAGCCAATGTGTGTTTTTGGCCTGTTTTTTGGTGGAAAAAGGGTGTATTTTTGTTGCTGTGGCGCTTGTTTGCGGATCTATATCGTATAGATATTCTGTTTCTGGTGCCAGTCCATTACTGCTAGCATGCTAATGCTAATATTAATCAATTAACTCTTAAAAGAACACTAATAAGGCTAAAATACTGTAATTAATGAGCTTTAAATGTTAATCTAACTTGAGCTTAAATCCTCTCACATCCGCTTAGATCCCATCTTTCAGACAAGAGAATGGCTCAGGCTTTTATGTTAATTAAACCTAATAAAGTGCTATTAAGGTTAAGAAAACATATGGAATACACTGCAAGTAAGCTATAATTACGTTTCAAATTGACTGCAACCAGTTTTTGCTCCAGTTCTGGTTAAGTTACCGTCAGGTTACTCCTAGGTTGTGGTTACGTTATGGTTACGTTGCTTGAAGGTTATAGTTGGGTTATTCTTCAAATTTTTGGTTTTAATCTGCAGTTATGTTGTCTCTCGGTTATAATTGGGTTACCCTTGGGTTGTGGTATAAGTTGTGCCTTGATCGCAGTTAAGTTATTCTTCATTTGCGGGTAGAATACGTTTAGCTTGGAGCTGAATTACTGTGTTGGTTCGGGCCTAGATTTAGTTCCTGGGTCTACCAGTGCTAGGTTTAGGCGAAGTGTTGGTTCGGGCCTTGATTTATTTCCTGGGTCTACCAATGCTAGGTTTAGGCGACGTCTTGGTCCGAGGCTAGATTTAGTTCCTGGGTGTACCAATGCTAGGTTTAGGCGAAGTGTTGGTTCGAGGCTAGGCGACATCTTGGTTCCAGGCTAGATTTAGTTCCTTGGTCTACCAATACTAGGTTTAGGCAAAGTGTTGGTTCGGGCCTAGATTTAGTTCCTGGGTCTACCAATGCTAGGTTTAGGCGACGTCTTGGTCCGAGGTTAGATTTAGTTACTGGGTCAACCAATGCTAGGTTTAGGCGAAGTGTTGGTTCGGGCCTAGATTTAGTTTCTGGGTCTACCAATGCTAGGTTTAAGCGACGTCTTGGTCCGAGGTCAGATTTAGTTGCTGGGTCTACCAATGCTAGGTTTAGGCGAAGTGTTGGTTCGTGGCTAGGCGACGTCTTGGTTCCAGGCTAGATTTAGTTCCTGGGTCTACCAATGCTAGGTTTAGGCGACGTCTTGGTCCGAGGCTAGATTTAGTTCCTTGGTCTACCAATGCTAGGTTTAGTGTCTGAAATCCTGGTTTGTCGACATTGTTGAATAGGATGAAATCTTTTGTATCTAAATGCTAAATGAAATTATTTACAGTGAACCAGGAGGCGATAGACCTGTCTGGGCCACACGCCCCCCCAAAAAGCCTGTCTGGGCTTAGGTTCACCTCCCCCTCCCACATCTCCTCCCCGCACAAACAGGAAGGAGACATCGGAGGGAGCGAATTTCAAATCGCATTCAAAAAACAAGCCCCTATAGAGGATTCTGTGCGTAAAATCTGGTATGTCAAGTCCGATGGCTCTGGCGAAGGTTAGGTTAGAAAAATTACAACAGCTCCCCCCAACCTAGCACCCGTCTAGGAAAGTTTGAAGTAGGGAGACTGAGGATAGTGCACGGGCCGACGCATGTCTGACTATACCAAGGAAGCCTTTATCTATCTCCCATTCCAGGAGAATAGCCTTAGTAGGCATGGGGCTAAGAATGTGGAAGACCAGGAATTCGGTTTCGGTTAGATTTAGTGCGAAGGTTGGTTCGAAGTTCGATCTGAACATCAATCGGCTCTGGGAACGCAAAGTTTTTGACTAAACTTACTCCAGACCAGCGAATCAGGCAGTAACCCGAAAGTCACTGCCCGATAATCCTGATCGGGCATTGCATTCCGTCAGCGAGTGCTGTTTAAGGTTTCAAAATTGACTGCGACCAGCCTTTGCTCAAATTGTGGTCAAGTTAACGTCAGGTAACTCTTAGCTTGTAGTTCCGTTGTGTTGGGAAGACTAGGGTTCAAGTCCATAGGGCTACGAACGGTAGGTTTAGGTTAAGTGTTGGCTCGGGCCTAGATTTAGTCCTTAGGTCTACCGACGGTAGGTTTAGGTTTAAGTGTTGGTTCGGGGCTAGATTTAGTCCTTAGGTCTACCAACGGTAGGTTTAGGTTGAGTGTTGGTTTGAGTGGTGATAGATCAAGTAGAAGATGTGTATAATATTTCTTCAAAGAGGCAACTCTTGCCATACTTTCTCTACTCCCTCAAAGTATGGTTACGAGAGGGAAATGTTTAAGACACTTCATCAGTAGTGGACCTCAGATTCATCGGGTGTTTCGGCACTTTAAACACTAGACACCCTCCTCTGAGGCGGCCCGCCTTGGTTGATCATTTCCAGGCGAGTGTCTCATAGCCAATTGCTAATCGAGTTTGGTCAGGCCCACAATCGTGTAGTTGGGGCCTGGTTTGAGTTTTGAACGAATTTGTCCTTTAAAACGAGTTTTAAAAACATTAAATGCTATTACTTGCATTGAACAATAAAGCAGTACCAGTGTAGGTTGAAGTAAATTAGAAAGAGCAATGTAAAAGTCAAAGTTAGATGTCTAATAACAGAAATAAGGACTGAAATGCCGCCCTAAATGGCCTAAAACAACCACGTAAGGTCAAAGGTCAATCTGTAATTTGAATGTTTAGATAGTGGAGTTAAAAGGTTATGTAGCCATTGAGATTATTTAGAGGCCTTAATATAATAACCGAGTCTAAAATAGCATAATTTAGGACTGAATTTTCCACATAAGCGCCAAAAAAGGCAACGGACGGCGAAAGGTCGAAGGTCGTGACTGGCGGATGTCAAGCATCAAGCTTCTACCAGACCTCCCTCCTAAAAGTTATGGCAACGCAAACAGACATCACCCTCACACAAGGATAACCGCTGGATGCGATAACTTCTGAAGATGAATGGAAATTAATCCCTGGTTTTGTGTTTCGGCCTACCTGACTATACGACGGTGAGTAAAAAATAATTTTGAGATGACTATCCTTTTGGAATCCTCCCGGTCCATAAAGTATATCTGCAAGTTTTCTTAAGTTTTTATGAAGCATAAGTAGCTTTTTTTAGCCTTTTTAAACCGATTTTTACAGCAGTAATTTGCATATGCAATTCAGCTCAGCCAATGTGTGTTTTTGGCCTGTTTTTTGGTGGAAAAAGGGTGTATTTTTGTTGCTGTGGCGCTTGTTTGCGGATCTATATCGTATAGATATTCTGTTTCTGGTGCCAGTCCATTACTGCTAGCATGCTAATGCTAATATTAATCAATTAACTCTTAAAAGAACACTAATAAGGCTAAAATACTGTAATTAATGAGCTTTAAATGTTAATCTAACTTGAGCTTAAATCCTCTCACATCCGCTTAGATCCCATCTTTCAGACAAGAGAATGGCTCAGGCTTTTATGTTAATTAAACCTAATAAAGTGCTATTAAGGTTAAGAAAACATATGGAATACACTGCAAGTAAGCTATAATTACGTTTCAAATTGACTGCAACCAGTTTTTGCTCCAGTTCTGGTTAAGTTACCGTCAGGTTACTCCTAGGTTGTGGTTACGTTATGGTTACGTTGCTTGAAGGTTATAGTTGGGTTATTCTTCAAATTTTTGGTTTTAATCTGCAGTTATGTTGTCTCTCGGTTATAATTGGGTTACCCTTGGGTTGTGGTATAAGTTGTGCCTTGATCGCAGTTAAGTTATTCTTCATTTGCGGGTAGAATACGTTTAGCTTGGAGCTGAATTACTGTGTTGGTTCGGGCCTAGATTTAGTTCCTGGGTCTACCAGTGCTAGGTTTAGGCGAAGTGTTGGTTCGGGCCTTGATTTATTTCCTGGGTCTACCAATGCTAGGTTTAGGCGACGTCTTGGTCCGAGGCTAGATTTAGTTCCTGGGTGTACCAATGCTAGGTTTAGGCGAAGTGTTGGTTCGAGGCTAGGCGACATCTTGGTTCCAGGCTAGATTTAGTTCCTTGGTCTACCAATACTAGGTTTAGGCAAAGTGTTGGTTCGGGCCTAGATTTAGTTCCTGGGTCTACCAATGCTAGGTTTAGGCGACGTCTTGGTCCGAGGTTAGATTTAGTTACTGGGTCAACCAATGCTAGGTTTAGGCGAAGTGTTGGTTCGGGCCTAGATTTAGTTTCTGGGTCTACCAATGCTAGGTTTAAGCGACGTCTTGGTCCGAGGTCAGATTTAGTTGCTGGGTCTACCAATGCTAGGTTTAGGCGAAGTGTTGGTTCGTGGCTAGGCGACGTCTTGGTTCCAGGCTAGATTTAGTTCCTGGGTCTACCAATGCTAGGTTTAGGCGACGTCTTGGTCCGAGGCTAGATTTAGTTCCTTGGTCTACCAATGCTAGGTTTAGTGTCTGAAATCCTGGTTTGTCGACATTGTTGAATAGGATGAAATCTTTTGTATCTAAATGCTAAATGAAATTATTTACAGTGAACCAGGAGGCGATAGACCTGTCTGGGCCACACGCCCCCCCAAAAAGCCTGTCTGGGCTTAGGTTCACCTCCCCCTCCCACATCTCCTCCCCGCACAAACAGGAAGGAGACATCGGAGGGAGCGAATTTCAAATCGCATTCAAAAAACAAGCCCCTATAGAGGATTCTGTGCGTAAAATCTGGTATGTCAAGTCCGATGGCTCTGGCGAAGGTTAGGTTAGAAAAATTACAACAGCTCCCCCCAACCTAGCACCCGTCTAGGAAAGTTTGAAGTAGGGAGACTGAGGATAGTGCACGGGCCGACGCATGTCTGACTATACCAAGGAAGCCTTTATCTATCTCCCATTCCAGGAGAATAGCCTTAGTAGGCATGGGGCTAAGAATGTGGAAGACCAGGAATTCGGTTTCGGTTAGATTTAGTGCGAAGGTTGGTTCGAAGTTCGATCTGAACATCAATCGGCTCTGGGAACGCAAAGTTTTTGACTAAACTTACTCCAGACCAGCGAATCAGGCAGTAACCCGAAAGTCACTGCCCGATAATCCTGATCGGGCATTGCATTCCGTCAGCGAGTGCTGTTTAAGGTTTCAAAATTGACTGCGACCAGCCTTTGCTCAAATTGTGGTCAAGTTAACGTCAGGTAACTCTTAGCTTGTAGTTCCGTTGTGTTGGGAAGACTAGGGTTCAAGTCCATAGGGCTACGAACGGTAGGTTTAGGTTAAGTGTTGGCTCGGGCCTAGATTTAGTCCTTAGGTCTACCGACGGTAGGTTTAGGTTTAAGTGTTGGTTCGGGGCTAGATTTAGTCCTTAGGTCTACCAACGGTAGGTTTAGGTTGAGTGTTGGTTTGAGTGGTGATAGATCAAGTAGAAGATGTGTATAATATTTCTTCAAAGAGGCAACTCTTGCCATACTTTCTCTACTCCCTCAAAGTATGGTTACGAGAGGGAAATGTTTAAGACACTTCATCAGTAGTGGACCTCAGATTCATCGGGTGTTTCGGCACTTTAAACACTAGACACCCTCCTCTGAGGCGGCCCGCCTTGGTTGATCATTTCCAGGCGAGTGTCTCATAGCCAATTGCTAATCGAGTTTGGTCAGGCCCACAATCGTGTAGTTGGGGCCTGGTTTGAGTTTTGAACGAATTTGTCCTTTAAAACGAGTTTTAAAAACATTAAATGCTATTACTTGCATTGAACAATAAAGCAGTACCAGTGTAGGTTGAAGTAAATTAGAAAGAGCAATGTAAAAGTCAAAGTTAGATGTCTAATAACAGAAATAAGGACTGAAATGCCGCCCTAAATGGCCTAAAACAACCACGTAAGGTCAAAGGTCAATCTGTAATTTGAATGTTTAGATAGTGGAGTTAAAAGGTTATGTAGCCATTGAGATTATTTAGAGGCCTTAATATAATAACCGAGTCTAAAATAGCATAATTTAGGACTGAATTTTCCACATAAGCGCCAAAAAAGGCAACGGACGGCGAAAGGTCGAAGGTCGTGACTGGCGGATGTCAAGCATCAAGCTTCTACCAGACCTCCCTCCTAAAAGTTATGGCAACGCAAACAGACATCACCCTCACACAAGGATAACCGCTGGATGCGATAACTTCTGAAGATGAATGGAAATTAATCCCTGGTTTTGTGTTTCGGCCTACCTGACTATACGACGGTGAGTAAAAAATAATTTTGAGATGACTATCCTTTTGGAATCCTCCCGGTCCATAAAGTATATCTGCAAGTTTTCTTAAGTTTTTATGAAGCATAAGTAGCTTTTTTTAGCCTTTTTAAACCGATTTTTACAGCAGTAATTTGCATATGCAATTCAGCTCAGCCAATGTGTGTTTTTGGCCTGTTTTTTGGTGGAAAAAGGGTGTATTTTTGTTGCTGTGGCGCTTGTTTGCGGATCTATATCGTATAGATATTCTGTTTCTGGTGCCAGTCCATTACTGCTAGCATGCTAATGCTAATATTAATCAATTAACTCTTAAAAGAACACTAATAAGGCTAAAATACTGTAATTAATGAGCTTTAAATGTTAATCTAACTTGAGCTTAAATCCTCTCACATCCGCTTAGATCCCATCTTTCAGACAAGAGAATGGCTCAGGCTTTTATGTTAATTAAACCTAATAAAGTGCTATTAAGGTTAAGAAAACATATGGAATACACTGCAAGTAAGCTATAATTACGTTTCAAATTGACTGCAACCAGTTTTTGCTCCAGTTCTGGTTAAGTTACCGTCAGGTTACTCCTAGGTTGTGGTTACGTTATGGTTACGTTGCTTGAAGGTTATAGTTGGGTTATTCTTCAAATTTTTGGTTTTAATCTGCAGTTATGTTGTCTCTCGGTTATAATTGGGTTACCCTTGGGTTGTGGTATAAGTTGTGCCTTGATCGCAGTTAAGTTATTCTTCATTTGCGGGTAGAATACGTTTAGCTTGGAGCTGAATTACTGTGTTGGTTCGGGCCTAGATTTAGTTCCTGGGTCTACCAGTGCTAGGTTTAGGCGAAGTGTTGGTTCGGGCCTTGATTTATTTCCTGGGTCTACCAATGCTAGGTTTAGGCGACGTCTTGGTCCGAGGCTAGATTTAGTTCCTGGGTGTACCAATGCTAGGTTTAGGCGAAGTGTTGGTTCGAGGCTAGGCGACATCTTGGTTCCAGGCTAGATTTAGTTCCTTGGTCTACCAATACTAGGTTTAGGCAAAGTGTTGGTTCGGGCCTAGATTTAGTTCCTGGGTCTACCAATGCTAGGTTTAGGCGACGTCTTGGTCCGAGGTTAGATTTAGTTACTGGGTCAACCAATGCTAGGTTTAGGCGAAGTGTTGGTTCGGGCCTAGATTTAGTTTCTGGGTCTACCAATGCTAGGTTTAAGCGACGTCTTGGTCCGAGGTCAGATTTAGTTGCTGGGTCTACCAATGCTAGGTTTAGGCGAAGTGTTGGTTCGTGGCTAGGCGACGTCTTGGTTCCAGGCTAGATTTAGTTCCTGGGTCTACCAATGCTAGGTTTAGGCGACGTCTTGGTCCGAGGCTAGATTTAGTTCCTTGGTCTACCAATGCTAGGTTTAGTGTCTGAAATCCTGGTTTGTCGACATTGTTGAATAGGATGAAATCTTTTGTATCTAAATGCTAAATGAAATTATTTACAGTGAACCAGGAGGCGATAGACCTGTCTGGGCCACACGCCCCCCCAAAAAGCCTGTCTGGGCTTAGGTTCACCTCCCCCTCCCACATCTCCTCCCCGCACAAACAGGAAGGAGACATCGGAGGGAGCGAATTTCAAATCGCATTCAAAAAACAAGCCCCTATAGAGGATTCTGTGCGTAAAATCTGGTATGTCAAGTCCGATGGCTCTGGCGAAGGTTAGGTTAGAAAAATTACAACAGCTCCCCCCAACCTAGCACCCGTCTAGGAAAGTTTGAAGTAGGGAGACTGAGGATAGTGCACGGGCCGACGCATGTCTGACTATACCAAGGAAGCCTTTATCTATCTCCCATTCCAGGAGAATAGCCTTAGTAGGCATGGGGCTAAGAATGTGGAAGACCAGGAATTCGGTTTCGGTTAGATTTAGTGCGAAGGTTGGTTCGAAGTTCGATCTGAACATCAATCGGCTCTGGGAACGCAAAGTTTTTGACTAAACTTACTCCAGACCAGCGAATCAGGCAGTAACCCGAAAGTCACTGCCCGATAATCCTGATCGGGCATTGCATTCCGTCAGCGAGTGCTGTTTAAGGTTTCAAAATTGACTGCGACCAGCCTTTGCTCAAATTGTGGTCAAGTTAACGTCAGGTAACTCTTAGCTTGTAGTTCCGTTGTGTTGGGAAGACTAGGGTTCAAGTCCATAGGGCTACGAACGGTAGGTTTAGGTTAAGTGTTGGCTCGGGCCTAGATTTAGTCCTTAGGTCTACCGACGGTAGGTTTAGGTTTAAGTGTTGGTTCGGGGCTAGATTTAGTCCTTAGGTCTACCAACGGTAGGTTTAGGTTGAGTGTTGGTTTGAGTGGTGATAGATCAAGTAGAAGATGTGTATAATATTTCTTCAAAGAGGCAACTCTTGCCATACTTTCTCTACTCCCTCAAAGTATGGTTACGAGAGGGAAATGTTTAAGACACTTCATCAGTAGTGGACCTCAGATTCATCGGGTGTTTCGGCACTTTAAACACTAGACACCCTCCTCTGAGGCGGCCCGCCTTGGTTGATCATTTCCAGGCGAGTGTCTCATAGCCAATTGCTAATCGAGTTTGGTCAGGCCCACAATCGTGTAGTTGGGGCCTGGTTTGAGTTTTGAACGAATTTGTCCTTTAAAACGAGTTTTAAAAACATTAAATGCTATTACTTGCATTGAACAATAAAGCAGTACCAGTGTAGGTTGAAGTAAATTAGAAAGAGCAATGTAAAAGTCAAAGTTAGATGTCTAATAACAGAAATAAGGACTGAAATGCCGCCCTAAATGGCCTAAAACAACCACGTAAGGTCAAAGGTCAATCTGTAATTTGAATGTTTAGATAGTGGAGTTAAAAGGTTATGTAGCCATTGAGATTATTTAGAGGCCTTAATATAATAACCGAGTCTAAAATAGCATAATTTAGGACTGAATTTTCCACATAAGCGCCAAAAAAGGCAACGGACGGCGAAAGGTCGAAGGTCGTGACTGGCGGATGTCAAGCATCAAGCTTCTACCAGACCTCCCTCCTAAAAGTTATGGCAACGCAAACAGACATCACCCTCACACAAGGATAACCGCTGGATGCGATAACTTCTGAAGATGAATGGAAATTAATCCCTGGTTTTGTGTTTCGGCCTACCTGACTATACGACGGTGAGTAAAAAATAATTTTGAGATGACTATCCTTTTGGAATCCTCCCGGTCCATAAAGTATATCTGCAAGTTTTCTTAAGTTTTTATGAAGCATAAGTAGCTTTTTTTAGCCTTTTTAAACCGATTTTTACAGCAGTAATTTGCATATGCAATTCAGCTCAGCCAATGTGTGTTTTTGGCCTGTTTTTTGGTGGAAAAAGGGTGTATTTTTGTTGCTGTGGCGCTTGTTTGCGGATCTATATCGTATAGATATTCTGTTTCTGGTGCCAGTCCATTACTGCTAGCATGCTAATGCTAATATTAATCAATTAACTCTTAAAAGAACACTAATAAGGCTAAAATACTGTAATTAATGAGCTTTAAATGTTAATCTAACTTGAGCTTAAATCCTCTCACATCCGCTTAGATCCCATCTTTCAGACAAGAGAATGGCTCAGGCTTTTATGTTAATTAAACCTAATAAAGTGCTATTAAGGTTAAGAAAACATATGGAATACACTGCAAGTAAGCTATAATTACGTTTCAAATTGACTGCAACCAGTTTTTGCTCCAGTTCTGGTTAAGTTACCGTCAGGTTACTCCTAGGTTGTGGTTACGTTATGGTTACGTTGCTTGAAGGTTATAGTTGGGTTATTCTTCAAATTTTTGGTTTTAATCTGCAGTTATGTTGTCTCTCGGTTATAATTGGGTTACCCTTGGGTTGTGGTATAAGTTGTGCCTTGATCGCAGTTAAGTTATTCTTCATTTGCGGGTAGAATACGTTTAGCTTGGAGCTGAATTACTGTGTTGGTTCGGGCCTAGATTTAGTTCCTGGGTCTACCAGTGCTAGGTTTAGGCGAAGTGTTGGTTCGGGCCTTGATTTATTTCCTGGGTCTACCAATGCTAGGTTTAGGCGACGTCTTGGTCCGAGGCTAGATTTAGTTCCTGGGTGTACCAATGCTAGGTTTAGGCGAAGTGTTGGTTCGAGGCTAGGCGACATCTTGGTTCCAGGCTAGATTTAGTTCCTTGGTCTACCAATACTAGGTTTAGGCAAAGTGTTGGTTCGGGCCTAGATTTAGTTCCTGGGTCTACCAATGCTAGGTTTAGGCGACGTCTTGGTCCGAGGTTAGATTTAGTTACTGGGTCAACCAATGCTAGGTTTAGGCGAAGTGTTGGTTCGGGCCTAGATTTAGTTTCTGGGTCTACCAATGCTAGGTTTAAGCGACGTCTTGGTCCGAGGTCAGATTTAGTTGCTGGGTCTACCAATGCTAGGTTTAGGCGAAGTGTTGGTTCGTGGCTAGGCGACGTCTTGGTTCCAGGCTAGATTTAGTTCCTGGGTCTACCAATGCTAGGTTTAGGCGACGTCTTGGTCCGAGGCTAGATTTAGTTCCTTGGTCTACCAATGCTAGGTTTAGTGTCTGAAATCCTGGTTTGTCGACATTGTTGAATAGGATGAAATCTTTTGTATCTAAATGCTAAATGAAATTATTTACAGTGAACCAGGAGGCGATAGACCTGTCTGGGCCACACGCCCCCCCAAAAAGCCTGTCTGGGCTTAGGTTCACCTCCCCCTCCCACATCTCCTCCCCGCACAAACAGGAAGGAGACATCGGAGGGAGCGAATTTCAAATCGCATTCAAAAAACAAGCCCCTATAGAGGATTCTGTGCGTAAAATCTGGTATGTCAAGTCCGATGGCTCTGGCGAAGGTTAGGTTAGAAAAATTACAACAGCTCCCCCCAACCTAGCACCCGTCTAGGAAAGTTTGAAGTAGGGAGACTGAGGATAGTGCACGGGCCGACGCATGTCTGACTATACCAAGGAAGCCTTTATCTATCTCCCATTCCAGGAGAATAGCCTTAGTAGGCATGGGGCTAAGAATGTGGAAGACCAGGAATTCGGTTTCGGTTAGATTTAGTGCGAAGGTTGGTTCGAAGTTCGATCTGAACATCAATCGGCTCTGGGAACGCAAAGTTTTTGACTAAACTTACTCCAGACCAGCGAATCAGGCAGTAACCCGAAAGTCACTGCCCGATAATCCTGATCGGGCATTGCATTCCGTCAGCGAGTGCTGTTTAAGGTTTCAAAATTGACTGCGACCAGCCTTTGCTCAAATTGTGGTCAAGTTAACGTCAGGTAACTCTTAGCTTGTAGTTCCGTTGTGTTGGGAAGACTAGGGTTCAAGTCCATAGGGCTACGAACGGTAGGTTTAGGTTAAGTGTTGGCTCGGGCCTAGATTTAGTCCTTAGGTCTACCGACGGTAGGTTTAGGTTTAAGTGTTGGTTCGGGGCTAGATTTAGTCCTTAGGTCTACCAACGGTAGGTTTAGGGTTAGGGTTAGGGTTAGGGTTAGGGTTAGGGTTAGGGTTAGGGTTAGGGTTAGGGTTAGGGTTAGGTTAGGGTTAGGTATAAGGGGTAAAATACGAAAGTGCACCCCCCCCCACCCCATTCAAAAAGTGGTGCACTTCGTTAAAGTAGGTCCTACAGGTCTGAAATTCGGTATATATAGTATTTGGGGGGCCCCCGATCGATTGCACATGGTTTGGGAGCTCTAGCGCCACCAGGCGCCGAGATATGGTATTGCACCCCCAGTTCTTTTGGTGCTAGAGAGCTGACAGGTGTGTGCGCGCACTCCTGGGGTCGCCCCGATTCGATAGCACTTTGATTGGTGTCTCTAGCACCTCCAGAAGCCGAGATATGGAAGTGCGCACAGATTTATTAGGTTAGAAAAATTACAACAGCTCCCCCCAACCTAGCACCCGTCTAGGAAAGTTTGAAGTAGGGAGACTGAGGATAGTGCACGGGCCGACGCATGTCTGACTATACCAAGGAAGCCTTTATCTATCTCCCATTCCAGGAGAATAGCCTTAGTAGGCATGGGGCTAAGAATGTGGAAGACCAGGAATTCGGTTTCGGTTAGATTTAGTGCGAAGGTTGGTTCGAAGTTCGATCTGAACATCAATCGGCTCTGGGAACGCAAAGTTTTTGACTAAACTTACTCCGGACCAGCGAATCAGGCAGTAACCCGAAAGTCACTGCCCGATAATCCTGATCGGGCATTGCATTCCGTCAGCGAGTGCTGTTTAAGGTTTCAAAATTGACTGCGACCAGCCTTTGCTCAAATTGTGGTCAAGTTAACGTCAGGTAACTCTTAGCTTGTAGTTCCGTTGTGTTGGGAAGACTAGGGTTCAAGTCCATAGGGCTACGAACGGTAGGTTTAGGTTAAGTGTTGGTTCGGGGCTAGATTTAGTCCTTAGGGTTAGGTTAGAAAAATTACAACAGCTCCCCCCAACCTAGCACCCGTCTAGGAAAGTTTGAAGTAGGGAGACTGAGGATAGTGCACGGGCCGACGCATGTCTGACTATACCAAGGAAGCCTTTATCTATCTCCCATTCCAGGAGAATAGCCTTAGTAGGCATGGGGCTAAGAATGTGGAAGACCAGGAATTCGGTTTCGGTTAGATTTAGTGCGAAGGTTGGTTCGAAGTTCTATCTGAACATCGATCGGCTCTGGGAATGCAAAGTTTTTGACTAAACTTACTCCAGACCAGCGAATCAGGCAGTAACCCGAAAGTCACTGCCCGATAATCCTGATCGGGCATTGCATTCCGTCAGCGAGTGCTGTTTAAGGTTTCAAAATTGACTGCGACCAGCCTTTGCTCAAATTGTGGTCAAGTTAACGTCAGGTAACTCTTAGCTTGTAGTTCCGTTGTGTTGGGAAGACTAGGGTTCAAGTCCATAGGGCTACGAACGGTAGGTTTAGGTTAAGTGTTGGCTCGGGCCTAGATTTAGTCCTTAGGTCTACCGACGGTAGGTTTAGGTTTAAGTGTTGGTTCGGGGCTAGATTTAGTCCTTAGGTCTACCAACGGTAGGTTTAGGTTGAGTGTTGGTTTGAGTGGTGATAGATCAAGTAGAAGATGTGTATAATATTTCTTCAAAGAGGCAACTCTTGCCATACTTTCTCTACTCCCTCAAAGTATGGTTACGAGAGGGAAATGTTTAAGACACTTCATCAGTAGTGGACCTCAGATTCATCGGGTGTTTCGGCACTTTAAACACTAGACACCCTCCTCTGAGGCGGCCCGCCTTGGTTGATCATTTCCAGGCGAGTGTCTCATAGCCAATTGCTAATCGAGTTTGGTCAGGCCCACAATCGTGTAGTTGGGGCCTGGTTTGAGTTTTGAACGAATTTGTCCTTTAAAACGAGTTTTAAAAACATTAAATGCTATTACTTGCATTGAACAATAAAGCAGTACCAGTGTAGGTTGAAGTAAATTAGAAAGAGCAATGTAAAAGTCAAAGTTAGATGTCTAATAACAGAAATAAGGACTGAAATGCCGCCCTAAATGGCCTAAAACAACCACGTAAGGTCAAAGGTCAATCTGTAATTTGAATGTTTAGATAGTGGAGTTAAAAGGTTATGTAGCCATTGAGATTATTTAGAGGCCTTAATATAATAACCGAGTCTAAAATAGCATAATTTAGGACTGAATTTTCCACATAAGCGCCAAAAAAGGCAACGGACGGCGAAAGGTCGAAGGTCGTGACTGGCGGATGTCAAGCATCAAGCTTCTACCAGACCTCCCTCCTAAAAGTTATGGCAACGCAAACAGACATCACCCTCACACAAGGATAACCGCTGGATGCGATAACTTCTGAAGATGAATGGAAATTAATCCCTGGTTTTGTGTTTCGGCCTACCTGACTATACGACGGTGAGTAAAAAAATAATTTTGAGATGACTATCCTTTTGGAATCCTCCCGGTCCATAAAGTATATCTGCAAGTTTTCTTAAGTTTTTATGAAGCATAAGTAGCTTTTTTTAGCCTTTTTAAACCGATTTTTACAGCAGTAATTTGCATATGCAATTCAGCTCAGCCAATGTGTGTTTTTGGCCTGTTTTTTGGTGGAAAAAGGGTGTATTTTTGTTGCTGTGGCGCTTGTTTGCGGATCTATATCGTATAGATATTCTGTTTCTGGTGCCAGTCCATTACTGCTAGCATGCTAATGCTAATATTAATCAATTAACTCTTAAAAGAACACTAATAAGGCTAAAATACTGTAATTAATGAGCTTTAAATGTTAATCTAACTTGAGCTTAAATCCTCTCACATCCGCTTAGATCCCATCTTTCAGACAAGAGAATGGCTCAGGCTTTTATGTTAATTAAACCTAATAAAGTGCTATTAAGGTTAAGAAAACATATGGAATACACTGCAAGTAAGCTATAATTACGTTTCAAATTGACTGCAACCAGTTTTTGCTCCAGTTCTGGTTAAGTTACCGTCAGGTTACTCCTAGGTTGTGGTTACGTTATGGTTACGTTGCTTGAAGGTTATAGTTGGGTTATTCTTCAAATTTTTGGTTTTAATCTGCAGTTATGTTGTCTCTCAGTTATAATTGGGTTACCCTTGGGTTGTGGTATAAGTTGTGCCTTGATCGCAGTTAAGTTATTCTTCATTTGCGGGTAGAATACGTTTAGCTTGGAGCTGAATTACTGTGTTGGTTCGGGCCTAGATTTAGTTCCTGGGTCTACCAGTGCTAGGTTTAGGCGAAGTGTTGGTTCGGGCCTTGATTTATTTCCTGGGTCTACCAATGCTAGGTTTAGGCGACGTCTTGGTCCGAGGCTAGATTTAGTTCCTGGGTGTACCAATGCTAGGTTTAGGCGAAGTGTTGGTTCGAGGCTAGGCGACATCTTGGTTCCAGGCTAGATTTAGTTCCTTGGTCTACCAATACTAGGTTTAGGCAAAGTGTTGGTTCGGGCCTAGATTTAGTTCCTGGGTCTACCAATGCTAGGTTTAGGCGACGTCTTGGTCCGAGGTTAGATTTAGTTACTGGGTCAACCAATGCTAGGTTTAGGCGAAGTGTTGGTTCGGGCCTAGATTTAGTTTCTGGGTCTACCAATGCTAGGTTTAAGCGACGTCTTGGTCCGAGGTCAGATTTAGTTGCTGGGTCTACCAATGCTAGGTTTAGGCGAAGTGTTGGTTCGTGGCTAGGCGACGTCTTGGTTCCAGGCTAGATTTAGTTCCTGGGTCTACCAATGCTAGGTTTAGGCGACGTCTTGGTCCGAGGCTAGATTTAGTTCCTTGGTCTACCAATGCTAGGTTTAGGCGAAGTGTTGGTTCGGGCCTAGATTTAGTTTCTGGGTCTACCAATACTAGGTTTAAGCGACGTCTTGGTCCGAGGTCAGATTTAGTTGCTGGGTCTACCAATGCTAGGTTTAGGCGAAGTGTTGGTTCGTGGCTAGGCGACGTCTTGGTTCCAGGCTAGATTTAGTTCCTGGGTCTACCAATGCTAGGTTTAGGCGACGTCCTGGTCCGACGCTAGATTTAGTTCCTTGGTCTACCAATGCTAGGTTTAGGCGAAGTGTTGGTTCGGGCCTAGATTTAGTTTCTGGGTCTACCAATGCTAGGTTTAGGTTAGAAAAATTACAACAGCTCCCCCCAACCTAGCACCCGTCTAGGAAAGTTTGAAGTAGGGAGACTGAGGATAGTGCACGGGCCGACGCATGTCTGACTATACCAAGGAAGCCTTTATCTATCTCCCATTCCAGGAGAATAGCCTTAGTAGGCATGGGGCTAAGAATGTGGAAGACCAGGAATTCGGTTTCGGTTAGATTTAGTGCGAAGGTTGGTTCGAAGTTCTATCTGAACATCGATCGGCTCTGGGAATGCAAAGTTTTTGACTAAACTTACTCCAGACCAGCGAATCAGGCAGTAACCCGAAAGTCACTGCCCGATAATCCTGATCGGGCATTGCATTCCGTCAGCGAGTGCTGTTTAAGGTTTCAAAATTGACTGCGACCAGCCTTTGCTCAAATTGTGGTCAAGTTAACGTCAGGTAACTCTTAGCTTGTAGTTCCGTTGTGTTGGGAAGACTAGGGTTCAAGTCCATAGGGCTACGAACGGTAGGTTTAGGTTAAGTGTTGGCTCGGGCCTAGATTTAGTCCTTAGGTCTACCGACGGTAGGTTTAGGTTTAAGTGTTGGTTCGGGGCTAGGTTAGAAAAATTACAACAGCTCCCCCCAACCTAGCACCCGTCTAGGAAAGTTTGAAGTAGGGAGACTGAGGATAGTGCACGGGCCGACGCATGTCTGACTATACCAAGGAAGCCTTTATCTATCTCCCATTCCAGGAGAATAGCCTTAGTAGGCATGGGGCTAAGAATGTGGAAGACCAGGAATTCGGTTTCGGTTAGATTTAGTGCGAAGGTTGGTTCGAAGTTCTATCTGAACATCGATCGGCTCTGGGAATGCAAAGTTTTTGACTAAACTTACTCCAGACCAGCGAATCAGGCAGTAACCCGAAAGTCACTGCCCGATAATCCTGATCGGGCATTGCATTCCGTCAGCGAGTGCTGTTTAAGGTTTCAAAATTGACTGCGACCAGCCTTTGCTCAAATTGTGGTCAAGTTAACGTCAGGTAACTCTTAGCTTGTAGTTCCGTTGT
>NC_133374.1:11437340-11459840 GCF_049309525.1 Garra rufa
AACCAGAATTAAATGGGCACAAACACTAAACTACAAAGTGATACAAAATTCAAAATGACCAACATCAAATGTTTCTATAAAAAAGGAATAAGAATTCTAAATGTTGTTTGTGAGAAATGGGACAAAATTTGCTAAAATACACTGACTTTAAAGGGAAAACAAAACCGGTATGACATAAGGGAATAAAAAGGACAATAAAATACAAACTTACAGCAGAGGTTGTGTTTGTCTTTAACATGGTCTGTGATTTTCAACAAACAGGGTGGTAAAAATGTAACTTCTGGGTAAGCAAGCGTACAACAAAAGATTTGTGGCAGTTTTACTTTTTCTTCTGGATTCAGCGCTCTGCTGTCACAGTGGACCGCACTCACCACCAACTGAACAGGGGTTGGAATTACACTTAGAAAGATGTAAAGGCCGCTGACAGATTACGCTGAGGATGATCTATTGTAATTTCTATCAATGACGGACCATTTTTGGTAAATGCGACCTCTCAGAAAGCAAGGAACGCAGAGACAAGTGAGAATCACAATTAACAGTCTTTAATAATCCACAGAAATAGGTAAAACAAGGCCGGCAGGACACAAACGTAGCACTTACATGAAGACTTATAGCACTGTACAAGGAAACATGAGGCAGACAACACTTTAAAATACAGGATCAATCACTTAAAAGTTCACCAAAGAAAGCTCTCCACATTTCAAACAGCAAACAACCCTAGCAGATAACTTCCTAATTCAGGAAAAAAACAACTTCAGCACTCACCAACATCAGGCTCAATGAATTCAAGCGAGATGCCATCAAGGAACAGGACAGCGGCACATTCAACTCTTCTAAAAGCTTCTCATCTTACCTGAAATACACAGAATTAGGGTTAATGTTCACCACTCAAAATTCAAAAGAGATGCACAGAGCATTCAAAGCAAATCTCCAGGTACTTCAGAGAAGAAAACATGTTTCACCCAAATTAAATTAAGGGACATCTTCTTTATGATTGGTTGATCTAGGAACAATCAGTAACCATAAATTGCTCATAAAAACACTTTTTTAAAACCAATAAAATTGTCCATTTCAATGGACGCAGTGACTGAAGAGGTAAAATATATATATATATATATATATATATATATATATCACACAAACTACATGTGTCACAGTTGCACCAGGTAGATCCAGGACATATAATAAATTTAACTGAATTTAAGATAAAAAAAAAAAAAAAAAAAAGACTTCAGACACGTGAAGATAATGGTTATGCTTACACCAATGACCGTTACAGGGCAGAGTATTACAGCCTTTCGTAATGAAAGCAGTTTTCCTGAACATTGAGAGTGATTTGTGAGTAGTGTATATTGAATAATGCACAAACTCTTGCCCTAAAGCTTTACCCAATTACAACCTGATCCCTAAAACCAAGTTTTGACCCTCAAACATGGCTTTAAAAGGGGCTCAGAAAGTGAGCACCAGCCAGGTTGAGGTTTACTTTACAAAACTGTCCTAACTTTAATGGTCTAAAAGTCAAACCGCTCCTCACAAAAACAGCTATACAAGTGCTCATGCACACACAGCTCAACTAATATATATATATATATATATAAAAAGCGCACACTATATGCACAAATGGAGATAAAGCAAAGCTGACATTTAAGCGTTTGACAATTTACTGAAGTACCACACATTTCCAGAGATCAAATGAGATAAGACCTGAATTAGGAATGAGACTTACCTAGGAGAGTGTTAAAGTTGTCAGCGACAGACTAAACCAAAAAATTAGTGAGCTGCAATCATCAGAACATACTACTTCAGGAAGCTGCCCAGCTCACCTAAAAGTCATAGGTCATGTTTATTTGTTGCCAACTATATGATTTTTTTTTTTTTAATATTAAATATTTAAGGGATTACTGAACAAATGACAATGAAACCTGCTGTTTTTGTCCTCTGGTCAAGTCCTGGTCAGTCAAACCCAAGTAGTGTAGAGTGGGGCAACATCTGGAATAAAACCTACATTAGGACATTAGGAATTGCCAGACAGCAGTAAATAGGAAGTGGGGCATTCTTGGTCTACATGATGTGACATAGGCACTGTGCTGAAAGAACATTAATAATGTAGACAATGGACTTCAATATTGTGCCTTGTCTGCAACCTTGTTCCAAGAACATTTGCTGGTAGAACCTCAGGTCTTCACACAGGTTTGGTCACCAAAATGAGGAGAGAATCACATCACAGGCTGAGACTTCTGGGCCCTCATTTATCAACAGTGCGTAGAAAAGGTTCTATATTTTGTCCAACGAATGAAATTTAGAATGTGCCTAAGTACAAGAAAATCCGCATTCATCAAATGTGCGCACGCAGTTCTTACGCACATGAGTAAGCAATAATTGTTGATAAATACCACATGTGCGTAAGTACCATGCTCGTTCACATTCATGGTCATTAGCATTCGGAAACGCCTCCAATTAACCATATATGGTGACAACACTTCCCTTTAAAAATTACGTGATTGTGTTTTTTCCTCACGGCAATAATGGCAAAGAGAGCAAAGAAGAGGAACTTCACAAACACAGAATTAGAGATACTTGTAAATGAAGTTGAATCCAACCAACAAATATTGTTTAGTTCATTCACTGCAGGAGGAATTACAAATAAAAGAAAAAATGCTGCATGGGAGAATGTCACCAATGCAGTTAATTCCGTTGGATCTGAGGAGAGAACTGTCCCAGAAATTAAAAAAAAAATGGTTTGATATTAAAGTATTGGCTAAAAAACGTGTCACAGCACACAGACGAGAAATGTCCGCAACTGGAGGAGGACAGACAACAACGGAACTTTCCCCATTGGACAACCGCATAGCCTGCATCATCGGAGACACGGCTCTGTCCGGGATTACTAAGGACGGTGACACTGATGCTCTTGCGACAGAACAAACCGGGCCATCTAACACCCAAAGTGAAGGTAAAATAAACCAACTGGAATAGGATATTGTGTTTGCATACATTTTATTTCAATTTGTAAACTGTTAATGAAATCATTCATAGGATAAACTCAATTAAATTAATGTGAACATGTGTTTCCTTAATAGCGACACCCGTTGTGCATGAGGAGCTTGAGGAGCCGGGCCCATCCATTGCCCCTTCCATGCGCCAAGAGTGCTGAGTGAGGCGGTGCTACAAAATCAAGAGGAAACAACAAAATCCATTAAAGACCTAAAGGATCAACTGAGCAACATAACGAATGTATTGATTCAAATCAACGAGTCTCTGAAACAGATTGCCTCTTGCGCAAATACAATTGCTAATAAACCATAAACCGCTGACTAATGTGATTTCAGTTATTTGTTTCCACGAAGCTGCAAAACACAAAATGAAATCGCTGTAATATTTCTGCACTCGACCAATGGCCAGACTTACCTAAAATGTCTGTATGATCCTCTGTCTTGTCTGAATACCAGCGGCATTAGGAGGTGGCAGGGGCACTGCATCGGGCATAGGGCCGTCTGGTCTTGGGGGTTCCTGCAGAGGGATGCCCTGTCTGATGGCCAAGTTGTGTAGCACACTGCAAGCCATGATGATTTTGCATGCTTTTTCTGGCTGATACTGCAGTGTCCCTCCCGTGCTTGACAGACACAGCCATCGTCCTTTCAGCAGGCCTA
Source organism: Garra rufa (assembly GCF_049309525.1). Taxonomy (NCBI): domain Eukaryota; kingdom Metazoa; phylum Chordata; class Actinopteri; order Cypriniformes; family Cyprinidae; genus Garra; species Garra rufa. Next base: position 11,440,991 of record NC_133374.1, read on the forward strand.
TTGCGCGCTCAACTGTGCTCCTTGAGCGCGCATGGGCACGGTTGTACGCCTGTTCCTGCTCGGTCCTCAGGTTGGTTAGGGGGGTCATTAGCCATGGCTTTAGCGGGTAACCTTGATCACCTAATGATGAAATAGTTTTAAGTAATTGTACATAGCCCTACAATAGCATTTTAAACATGTTGTAGCCTTAAATTCACCAATGAGCCAGCCATCCTCAACAGCGCCTTCTTGGAGACGCACACCCACAGAGCTATTCTGCAGAACGAACGAGTCGTGTGTTCCTCCAGGCCACCGCGCAACGACGTTTAATAACAACAAATTTGCATCACAAATTATTTGCACGTTAACAGAATGAAACCCTTTTCTATTTACATAATTAAATTCGTTGGTTGATGGGGCTTTTATGGCGATATGGGTGCAGTCTATAGCTCCAATTATGTTTGGGAATCTAGCAATGGCATGAAAGTCCCGTTTTATTGCGGCTTGTTGAGGATTTCGATAAGGGAACTGGATGTAGGTTGGGGCCAAGGAAATAATTGCATCCAACACTGCCGGCATGATCCTACTCACTGATGGCTGGGATATACCACATATGTCTCCAACCTCACGCTGAAATGTGCCAGTAGCTAAAAATCCAAGGGTGGACAGGAGTTGGATGTGCACGGGAATGGCTTTCGTGCGATTTGTTTCTCTCTCCAACACTGGTCCTAAATCACGACACAAATCCAGCAGTACATTTTTGGGAAAGCGGTACCTACTTAGAAGCCACTCTGTGCTCTCGCCAAGCAGATCAGCGCGATCTTGGAAAACGCGCTCTCTGCGGAGCGCATTGTTTGCCAAGTCTTCCAATAACGCAAGATAAGCCATTGCACTGAGACAAATATATTTCACATCTGTCTTTTATAGGGTTTGACACCAATTAAGCATCGTGTTTAAAACTAGACAAATTATAAATTGAGTGTTTTAAAGGAAACACAGGACATATGTGGAGTGCTTAATGCTTACTGTGACACTCTTAAATGCTTTTTATGTGTAGTGTCGCTATTCTACCACTAGATTATCTGCGTAAGCATGCTCAGAGGTGTGCTTATATTTACACACATTTCTACGTATAAGTACAACTTGGTGAATCCCACACTTTGCGTGAAATTGTTCTTACGCACTCACTACGCACAAATCTGTCCGTACGCACCATTGATAAATGAGGGCCCTGGATGTTCAATGCTGCAAGGGATGTAAAGTCATCAAGGAACTATAAATAATAAATTAAAATAAAACACCGCTTTTGGATACAAACCTGCAAGTGACTGACACTTCCTTCTGTTCTGCTCCTTAATTAGCATACTTAACATCAGTTGATCAAAGGCTGCATTGCATTGGTACACATCTGTATGCTATCAAGGTAGATGTAAACAGCACATCTAGCTTCAAGATGCCCAGCTGACCCGAGGACAATATGGCAGAAGATATAGTTCAACCTAATCTTATGAAATTTAGGATGAGTTATTTGCATTAAGGATGGTTTCTTATAAAGGATGGTTTCTTATCCGCAAATGTGTCAGTGTCCTCTGGTAGAATTTACTTCCATAAAGATGAACAGAGTGGCTTCAGTTTGAGGGCTATGACCATGCCAGGCAGCAGTAAGAACAAATATATGGATGACAGACGTAAAAACAATACATTGAGTGAGCAAGCTGGGGGTGGGGGGAAGAAAATAATTTGACACTTACCTACAGCCATGCATTGGTAGATTCTGCCTTCAAACAGTCTGGTCTCTAAACCACCACTTCACTCAAAAAGGTCTCTTGGTTCTATAAAATAAGAAAAATAAAATAAAACAAAAGGAAAAATTTGGTACTTACCTACAGCCTTGCGTTAGTGGCCTTCATAGCAGTTTGGTTTCTAAACCACCACTACCTTTGTGTAACCTCAAGCAGTAAACCAGAGCAACTCTTTGTGTTAATATTTTAGCGTCACCGGTTTCCATTTAGTTTATGAGGGACTCTTCTCATCTGGTCAACTCCTGAAGAATGTTCATATGGCCTCATCAGTACCTGACGGAACCATTATGTTATATTTTTGGGGCTTTTTATGCCTTTAATGGGCTACACTGTAGACAAAGCCAACGAGTGGATCCTTAAGAGAGAATAACAGCACATCTAGCTCAATGTTGTCCAGCACACCTAGAGAACAAAACACTAAATATTAGTAATTGCATAACATTTAAAACTGTTGCACAAAACAGTATTTTCAACCCCAATATTAGAAAGCAGCACACCTGTTCTTCAACACCTTCCTCAAAGTTGAAGTAGATCCAGGGTGAGGTCACTTTGTTCTTTGGTCAAATTCATGTATCAGACAAAGCTCAAAATAAGCAGAGTATAGATAGACTTCTGAAAATGATTGTTGTAAACTGTTTAACAAACATCATGTCCAGAAGAAGGTTGGAACCACTTGACCAAATAAGCAACATTTCATATTCAGGTGAAAAATCCCTTTACCTTCTCCACAGGACAGATTTGTACTGCAAAATAAATTTAATTTTTCCTAATAAATTCCTTACCCAAAAGTGGTTATCAATGCAACAAAGATTAAAAGGTTAGTTGAAAGGCAGTTGGTTCCAATGCTGCCCGCCGACTTTCATTGTACAATGACGACAATAGATAGTATTCACACTGGAACGACAATAGGGTGAATGGATCGTTCATCAAAAAAAAAAAAAAAAAAAAAAAAAAAAAAAATTTAGAAGTACTTTCGCGAGCACATTGCTACTGTAAATGGACCTTAAGCTGCTTACGGATAACTGTACACAATCTAGGGCCGAACCCAACATCTAATAACACCACTTAAGGGCAAATGAATGACAACAACTGACCATCTTCTGTTTGCCTCTTTACAAAGTAGTACTCCTAAAACTGTAGGATTGGGGTGGTTTGGAACCAATATGCACACTGAAGACCAGGGCCCGTATTCATAAAGAATCTTAGTGCAAAGAGTTGCTCCTAGTGACAAAATTCTAAGAGAATTCTTAGAAAAGTGGGCGTTTTCCCTTAAAATTAAAGAAAAAAATCCTAGTAAAGAAAAAAGTAATTCAGAAAGAATCTTAACCCTTAAAAGAGGTCTTAAGGTCCAAATTGTTAGGAGTAGGGAAGAGGACTTTTAAGAGGCTTAAGAGTTTCTTTAGCAGTGGATAACACTGACAAAACATGAGGAGGGCAATGCAATATTTGCACACAATGCATGACAGTGATTTCACTGATGCTACACATGAGATTGTGCAGAGATAATGTTTGTGACTGATTTTATTAGAGACATGCTAACATCTCTGACATAGTGCAGAAATGGAAGAAATCACTACATTTATTACATGAACTTATTTGGCAACTGGAAACAATGCAACTATGCAGCAGTAATAATTTGGGTATGTTCACAACCTTCTATAAGCAAAGAGATCACACAAACAATTACAGCACTTTCACAACCGCAATGTGCTGCTGTTCATTACCTATCAAATACATTAAATACAACATTAACAGCGTGGTAAACAAAAATATATATAAACATATAAAATATATAAACTTACATAATATGTGTGTTGCGGTAAAACAGGAAAAATTATGCCTATAATTTCAAAGTGAAGGCTTAAACTAGACCCTACACTTAAAAGTACTCTTTTATTTCCTTCTTGGACAACCAACCAATCACAGTCTTTAAAATTCTGTGTCATCGCTAGCAACGGGGTCGACCCCGCCTCCACACTAAGATAAAATTTTGGCTGCGTCCGAAATCGCCTACTTCTCTACTATTTAGTAGGGAAAAGCAGTAGGCGAGCAAATAAGTATGTCCGAATCCTAAGTATTTATAAAAGAGTAGGCGAGAATTAGTAGGCGAATGCACTAATTCTCGCGAGATTCGGGTGTACGTCTACTTAAAGTGCGTCCGAATATGCCTACTTAACTACTATATAGTAGGAAAAAAAGAGTACGTGAAGAAAGAAGTACGTCCGAAACCTCAGTATTCACAAAAGAGTAGGCGAGAAATCCCCGGATGTCCTACTGCTTCAGCCCAGATCCTGAAGTCTTCATCGATGGATACTTTTCAATCCCAGGAGTCCACAGGAGGCCAAAACGTCATCATCGAACGTGATTGAGAACCACGACGAGGGTGTTTACAAATGTGAGTATTACAACCAAAACACGGTTCCCTGTCTTAAAAATCATATTTGTTGAGCTACTTTATTGTAAACTGTTGATTTGCATAAGGTGCCAAGATGTTATACAGTATGCTATAGTATATTTGTGATTTCGCTGTTAAAACATGTTTTATGACGTATAGCGAACATTAAGCTTCACGTAGCACACGCACGTCTTTAAAAGCGGATTTACATAAAACATATACATTTTAAAGACGTTTAATAAATGTCTATTTAACAAATGACAGGAAAATGTTCTAGACTAGAGCAACACACAACACAAAACATCTGAGTGAGTGATGGACGTTATGTGAGAATTCACTGTCACTGCTTTACATTAATGTAAGTAATGTAAATAAACACATATACATATAGTAGGCCTAACTGAACTTCAAACTCATTTCAAACAGAGCTATAACAGAACTTTTCTGATTCTTGATTTATGTGACTTTGTTGCAGATGTTTTGTGGTGGAGCAGGACCTGAAAGGAAAGGTGACAGCAGCATTTTTGGGGAAAAGTAAAATCTGAAACTTAATATAAAGATTGATCATTTTGTAACTTCCAATACAGAGATCTAATGACCCTGTGCTGTTAAAATGACAGATTTTGTATTATATTTGTGCATCTTTGTATGATCTGAAATGTCTGCAGACTGGTGTGTGCAGTAAGAAAGGAGAAATCCACAGCAGCATCCTGGAAATGAGACCCTCCATCACTCCACCTGCCCTTTGTCTCATCTGGACCAGATGTTGCTGCGGTCTCTTCATCAAAAAGACTAGAAGACCAATATGTTTAATAAAGCTTTGTTCCATGTATTTATGTTCATGGTTACTTTTATTATTTTACTAATTTATTTATGTTTCCTGATGTTGTCAGTAAATAAAATATAACATTTTCATAAGCGTATGCATTTATTCATTATTTCATTGAAAAAAACAACAACATTATGCTTATTTAACTAAAAATATCATTAATTATTAGTCAGCATTTATCATTATTGTTGGTACGTGTTGGAGTGGGCTAGCAATGCATTCTAAAGTTATTTTAATTTCTAAATAGTAATACTTAAATTTTCCGAGTGTAAAATCAACAGTCTTCTCCAAAGGTAAGATCTTTGAACAACTGATCGACGTCTCTTTTGTGCAGATGTTGTAAACATGGAGGAGAGCGTACTAGGTAGGGTTGTCATGTTACTGATGCCATGAGGTGTCGCTGTCGCTCAAATTTTTGTATTATTATTACTGCAGAATTTATAATTCCATACAAACTCAGGGAAAGACTTAAGTATCTTTAACAAAGAACAATCATGACAGAAAACATAACTATAAAAGGTTTGCGTACATAGTACAAGATTTGATACAGAAAAAAATATTAAATATATTTGAATATTCATAAAATCGCAATGAATTAAAAATTGCATTTGTTTTTGTTATTTATTTATTATTATTTTAAGTTTCAGGGATGAAAGGACAGAGAAATTCAGCAAGAAAAAGGAAAACAAATCAGATCTAAGCTAGTTTTGCACAATTTTGCCCATTAACATATTCAAGACAACAAATTTGGGGGTTTTAGTCATTTTAGTATTGTTAAAAATATAAAAACTTCAATCAATCCAAAATAAGCAAATTTCATCAACATCAAAATGTTTACAGATAGATGAATTAAATCCGTCGCTCATATCATTTCATGTTGCGCTTTTTATAACGTCATAGGTCACATGATAACGTCAACATGGCGGAACGCATCCATACTCAACGAGATTTGGCTGTTGAGTAGGTACTCTTTTAGCGCTCGTTAAGTAAGTACTTATTGAAATTAAGTACCTACTCATTGAGTAGGCGATTTCGGACGCAGCCTTTGTCTTTTCTTTGCTCAGAGTTGCTCTTAGATTGATCCGGAATCACTCTTAAGCTAAAACTCCTACGTAGGAGTTATTAAGCTAAAATAAAAGATTTCTGAGAGGATTCTTAGAATCTTTATGAATACGGGCCCTGGAGTCAAATTAGAGTTTCAATTAAGAGTTGAGTAAAGACAAAAGTTCACTACCATTACAAAGGACAAAGACAGAAGATAAAATATTCTATAATATAAAATTAAATATAGCAGCCACACCAACAGACAGTAACTTTATCAGCAAACATTGCAGTTTCACTGATATTCTAGTGTCAGACCCAGCATGTGTCTACAGAGGCATTTAGACACTTCAATAAACCAGAAGTTAAAGAAAGTAGACAATAGACAAGAAATGGGTGTTAAAAGGTTTCATTATATAGAGACACTTCAGTTTTACGTGTATGAAACCAAGGGTACAGATGGTGACAAACCATCAACGCCACTGTCCTTTCAGCTTAAAAGGGAGGGGGAATAAATGAAATCAAAAGTCCAGTCAGAGGCGGCAACAGAGACCAAGCTATTTCATATTGGTAGATGTCAGTATAGAGCAGAGTTTAGCTCCAACCTTGATCAAACTCACCTACCTGTGCTTTTCTAATGATCTTGAAGACATTGACAAGCATGCTCAGGAGTGTTTGATTAGGGTTAGAACAAAGCTCTGCAGAAAAATGGATTGTGGCAAATTTGAGGATCCCTGATATAGTCCAGAATCACAGTAACATCAGTAATAAGATGTAAGAGTCATGCTGATGCTCACTGGAAGAGAAAAAGGCACCTTAAGATACGTGAACTCAAAGGGCCATTGATGTACAACATGTGTAAGCCACAAAATTGTAATAAAACACTTCAACAGTTTAACAGCAACAACCAATCAGTGCCACAGTGAAAGCAAAGGATCTGAAAGAGCAAAAACCAGAGCAAATTATGTGAAAACCAAAACTCGGACACTGTCAAGCTATAAACTCTGCATTTGGGCTTTAAAAGATCCCAATCATTGTGTAGTCACAGTCCACATTACAATAAAGAAACACTTGTACATAAACACAGAGCTGAAAAAGTAGAAGAAAGATTTCTTAAATAAAATGCTCAACAGATGAAAAGGATGGAAAGACAAAGAATAAAAAGTATAAGGCAAATACAACAGACCAAAATCCTCATCTGATATCATTTCCCTCTTGATGCAGCTCAGCTGCCACATTTAATCAACTGCACACATTTTCATTCATCTACCTTCAAAATGACTGTTAACAAATCATAAAAACACCTCCTGATTAGCTCAAAACATTTACTTAAAAATCCTCGTAAATAATCACATACCTTCAAGCATGACCATCTCCTTCCGCTTCCTTTCACTGTGACTGCCATCTCACGCTGATAAATCAGGTCCAGCCCAGCTTGTGAGCATTTATAGCAATGGGCAAAACCATTGACAGCCACACAAGCTAACAGAAATTAAATCCATCAAATCACCAAACCTCAGTTATAAACTACATGTGCTCATTAACAAATTATTATTATCAGACATTTATACATGTTCCATCATTGGTAAAGCATTCAAATGGTAAAATACAAACAATCCCCTTCATCCTCTACACTTGGTTTCTCCCATTTCCCATAATGCACCACAGCACAGATATAAAATGGTTGTGGCTAGAAAAGCTACAGCTCTGAGAACTGCCTCTGATTATGGCTGCTTGGAGTATATGTCAGCGTCAGAAATTGACCATTTAAAAAAAACAAAAAAACAACACTTGGTGTGGAACAGGCACAGGCACTCCGGATCCGGCTTTGCTCTAACTGGAACCGAGAAAAGATTTGAAGTGTTGGAGTATAGACTATCGATTACAGTGCCATCGAGTGGATCATAGAATGTACAACAGCTGTATCTGGGATGAAGCTTCACTGGATGAAACACCCACCTCCTTGATGTACTTTATAGTGCACAAATAAAAATCATATGCTGATAATATTTTTTTATGTACCATAATGTGGTAAGGCAATATTATTCAATGTATTACAATAAAATACTGTTTAAGTGTGTTGTGGATGCCCACAGGAAGTGAGAAATTGTTGCATTTTTATAACTTAAAGAACATGTAATTGACTTGTATGTATAGTAATGACATTGTCTGTATAAATCCTTAATCTGGTATAGGAGTTATTCTATATATACTTTATATCTGGGATGTATAAATGTTATACACAAAAATCCATGGATTATGTGGTTATTAAATGTGCTTGTGTAACTGTGTGAAGAATAATGTGGGCACAAAAAATGGCTATTTTACTGGTTTTTATTGAGAAATAACTGTTGTGTGTTGGTTTCCATTAGGTATCGGTCAACCTCTATTACTGCATCAGCGTTGGCATTACAGGTTTTTGATTCTGGTCCACAGCAATATCTAGCAGGTGCCACAGGTCTCCACCTATACAATTTGAAGGGAAATATGACTGCAAATGTATCACACACTAATATTAATTTAATATTAAATATTACTAATTTGACAAAATAATAAAAAAAATACATATGTATGTATATACTGTAGCCAATTGACTTGTTGCCTGTTGAGATGTTGTTTTGGCTGAGTTCTTTGCTTCTGATGATCGTGGCACATTCCCCTTTTACACTCATGGACTCTATGTTCCATATATGTTCTCTGGTCAGGTTTTCTGGCAGTTCTTTTAAAATGTCCATGGCCAACCTAATCAATTTAAAATGGCTTGGTCACATTTGCAAAATGAACATCACTATGAATGTTTTAACTGCTGAATAAATGCACAAATAAATACCTGACTTGTTCTCCCTGAAATGAATGGTGCATGATTGTCATCAGTGGAATGACCTTTGAACTTCAGACATGTTTCTCCTCAGATAGTTCTACTGTAGCCTGCTGGAATGGTGAGAGCACACGGAGGACTTCCTCTATTGCTCCAAACTCCTGTGGATGAAGTGCACTGATGTCTGTCCTGAGTAAGTCTAGGGATGTCCCCACAGCTCACCTTTCTCCATATAGGTGTTGGAGCATTTGAAAAGTGCTGTTCCACTGTGTTTCCACTTTATTGATATACAGGTCCTTTTCAAAAAATTAGCATATTGTGATAAAGTTCATTATTTTCTGTAATGTACTGCTAAACATTAGACTTTCATATATTTTAGATTCATTACACACTAACTGAAGTAGTTCAAGCCTTTTATTGTTTTAATATTGATGATTTTGGCATACAGCTCATGAAAACCCAAAATACCTATCTCAAAAAATTAGCATATTTCATCCGACCAATAAAAGAAAAGTGTTTTTAATACAAAAAAGAGTCAACCTTCAAAAAATTATGTTCAGTTATGTACTCAATACTTGGTCGGGAATCCTTTTGCAGAACTGACTGCTTCAATGCGGCGTGGCATGGAGGCAATCAGCCTGTGGCACTGCTGAGGTGTTATGGAGGCCCAGGATGCTTCGATAGCGGCCTTAAGCTCATCCAGAGTGTTGGGTCTTGCGTCTCTCAACTTTCTCTTCAAAATATCCCACAGATTCTCTATGGGGTTCAGGTCAGGAGAGTTAGCAGGCCAATTGAGCACAGTAATACCATGGTCAATAAACCATTTACCAGTGGTTTTGGCACTGTGGTGCCAGGTCGTGCTGAAAAATGAAATCTTCATCTCCATAAAGCTTTTCAGCAGATGGAAGCATGAAGAGCTCCAAAATCTCCTGATAGCTAGCTGCATTGACCCTGCCCTTGATAAAACACAGTGGACCAACACCAGCAGCTGACATGGCACCCCAGACCATCACTGACTGTGGGTTCTTGACACTGGACTTCAGGCATTTTGGCATTTCCCTCTCCCCAGTCTTCCTCCAGACTCTGGCACCTTAATTTCCTAATGACATGCAAAATTTGCTTTCATCCGAAAAAAGTACTTTGGACCACTGAGCAACAGTCCAGCGCTGCTTCTCTGTAGCCCAGGTCAGGCGCTTCTGCCGCTGTTTCTGGTTCAAAAGGTGCTTGATCTGGCGCCTGTACACGGTGGCTCTGGATGTTTCTACTCCAGACTCAGTCCACTGCTTCCGCAGGTCCCCCAAGGTCTGGAAATCGGTCCTTCTCCACAATCTTCCTCAGGGTCCGGTCACCTCTTCTCGTTGTGCAGCGTTTTCTGCCACACTTTTTCCTTCCCACAGACTTCCCACTGAGGTGCCTTGATACAGCACTCTGGGAACAGCGTATTCATTCAGAAATATCTTTCTGTGTCTTACCCTCTTGCTCGAGGGTGTCAATGATGGCCTTCTGGACAGCAGTCAGGTCGGCAGTCTTACCCATGATTGCGGTTTTGAGTAATGAACCAGGCTGGGAGTTTTTAAAAGCCTCAGGAATCTTTTGCAGGTGTTTAGAGTTAATTAGTTAATTCAGATGATTAGGTTAATAGCTCGCTTAGAGAACCTTTTCATGATATGCTATTTTTTTGAGATAGGTATTTTGGGTTTTCATGAGCTGTATGCCAAAATCATCAATATTAAAACAATAAAAGGCTTGAACTACTTCAGTTAGTGTGTAATGAATCTAAAATATATGAAAGTCTAATGTTTATCAGTACATTACAGAAAATAATGAACTTTATCACAATATGCTAATTTTTTTAAAAGGACCTGTATATCTATTCTAGGCATGGGAGTGATTTTGATTAATTAATCTGATACAGGCCTGTTTCAGAGTTTTCTCTTAAAACCTATTCCCAAAGCTGCTGAGACAAACTTTTACCAAGGAATAGAGAGAAGTCTTAAACTGAGAATAAGGGGCGGGACCACATTCAAATAAAGATTTTAAAATGCAGGCTAAATGTCAATAATTAAACAAGCATATGTTCAGCTGATTGTCAGCCTTTTACATGTGTGCTTCTCATAAACAATTAGCTGATACGCATATAACCAGCCATTTTATCAACAGAGTAGAATAATCATGGCTGTAAGTAAGATATGCAAACTTAAAACAAAACCAAACTGGATACAAGAACAGCGGTTACTTCTTGCCTAACCTGTTAATGAAAACAAGGATATAATCAAAAGAAAATTTGGAGTTGGAATGACCTCTAAAACCAAAAAAGTTGTGTGGGAAAACATACGTAAATAAAGTTTCAAGGCAGACTGCTTTGGTCTTAGTGACTTAGGAGTCCTCTTCACTACTCCTAATGTTTCACAGATTTAGGAGCGAGTTTTATTGCTAAAATGCTTTGTGAAATACTCTTACAGCTCTTCTAAATCGGCAAGTTATGAGCTACTTTTAGCCTTAAGATGTTTTGTGAATACAGGCCTGATCTGTGCAGCACTGTTATCATACCTCACATATATAGAGATTTTCACTGTATACTGCTTATTGTCGTTCAATGAAGCAGACAAACAGAAGAAGAAAAGCACAAAATCTACCCACGAACAATTCACAATAATCAGTGTTCTGGGAACATTTCTCTGTATATTTATTTTCTGTTTTCATTATTATAATTAGCATTCTTGGCAGTTCATAATGATATATTTCTTTATTCTAATTGATGTAATTCTTAATCGTAATGCATTAAAATGCAATTCTACATATCTTGTAATTATGGCTAGTGAAAAAATACTTTTTGATTAAACATCTTGGCATTTACCCACTGGCACAATCTGCTCTCTAAACCACACACACTGAAATATGATAGAGAATTCAGAACTATAAGATTATATATTTCTACAACCATACTTGGAGGAACGACATGCATTTTAGGACTTAAATACACTACAAATTGCTCTGTCGTTTCAAAACCACACCAGAAAAAAACACACATATTTGGTCTTTGATAAGCACTGAATTTGCAGTCTTCAGATTCCCAGTGTGTCTTCAGTCACCTGACATCCCAACAGGATGTTCCCGTCACACACACACTGAGACAGGCCGTCCGCTGAAAAACACACACAAACCCTGAGCTCAGATCATCACTGTGAAAGAACATGGAAAGCACTAACTCACAGAATATGTGGTGTAGAATAGTTCAACAGAGGAATATTTTCTCACGTTTCTGAGAGCGGATCCATGACGCCGCTTTCATGGCCACGAACTGCCACTCAACCTGCTGATCTAATTTATACGCGTATAACCAGATGAGAGCGAGGACAGTCGCCCACACCGACCCGTCCACCTGAAACACAACCACAGCTCAAACACGCACACACTGAACTAATCATCACCCTGTCTGAGGATATGACATCATGTGTCCCACCTGTGCTGCTTTCCCATTGGTCACCTCGACATCAGCCTTCCCAAACACAGCAGCCAATGAGGCGTTCAGCTCCCAGCATCCCGTGGCCTTCTGAAGAGAGATCAGCTGGAGCAAAGGGTCCTTCTGGACCTCAGCTTCTTCTAAAATACACACACAGTTCAGACAGAAGTCATCTGGATACCCATAGCAGCATTTTTTCTGATCCGCTTATGATTTAGACAGGTCAAATTAAACTAATTAAAGCAGCAACAACTGCCTTGAGCCTTATTCATTTTGTTTTTGTAACAGACGTATATAAACGGGTGCCAGAAAGGACTCTTTTTCAATGTTCTGAAACATCACAGCGAGTTTTTGCCATTTCTAAACTTAAACAAGACAGTCCAGCTGTTATGATGACATCCTCAAAACATTTCATTAGTGCAAGACACTTCAGAAAAAGATAATGTAATTCTAACCCAATATAACCAAATCCTCACTGACAAAATTTCTATGATGAAAAGCATGATGCTCAATACCGGCTACTTCATGACAACTGTATGTTGTAATGTACTTTTCACTTTTTAATCCCATCACTGGAATAAAGTGAAGAAAACACAATCATTCCTTTCCATTTTTAATCTGATGTTAAATAGATTCATTCAGAAACATTTACATGCAGTGTTTTTGCACTAAATAAATTGCTGAGAGCTAATAAATGCTTAATTATTTCCATAAGTAGATATTTATATGCATTTCAACTGGCAACATCCATATGGAATATGAGGTACCAGAGTATTTTCACAAAAATTGCATTGTTTTGAAAATCTGAGCCTGATTTACCCTCAGATGACGCGGCATCACATTCAATATCTCTGTCGGCAAATCCTAAAGAACAATCATTCAAAGAGTCAGTGACATTCATGAAAAGGCAATTGATTGATTTACACTTTAAGAAAAGAACAAAAAAAAGCTCAGTCAATTCAATGTATAATTTTCTCACGCATTGGAGAACCAAATTTCATTGGGAGAGCCATTGCAGAGAAAACAGAGGGCTGTTATGAGCATATGCTAAAAACAATCATTCAATGAGTGACAAAATAAAAGACAATTAAATGAGGGGAGAAAACACAAAAAATAAGATGAGTATAATGAAGTGCTGATGTCTATGTATTTCTTACGCATTGCACATTCCATCATGGGAGCCATCCGTGCTAAGAAAACAGAGAGAAAACCCTGGGTTATTATGGGCATATGCTAAAAGCAATCAGTCAATGAGTGAGAAAATAACAGACAATTAAATGAGGGGAGAAAACACATAAAAAATAAGATGAGTATAATGAAGTGCTGATGTCTATGTATTTCTTACGCATTGCACATTCCATCATGGGAGCCATCCGTGCTAAGAAAACAGAGAGAAAACCCTGGGTTGTTAAGGGCATATGCTAAAAGCAATCAGTCAATGAGCGAGAAAATAACAGACAATTAAATGAGGGGAGAAAACACATAAAAAATAAGATGAGTATAATAAAGTGCTGATTGTCTGTGTATTTCTCTTACGCATTGCACATTGCATCATGGGAGCCATCCGTGCTAAGAAAACAGAGAGAAAACCCTGGGTTATTATGGGCATATGCTAAAAGCAATCAGTCAATGAGTGACAAAATAAAAGACAAAAAAAGACAACAAAAAATAAGATGAGTTCAGTGAAGTGCTGATTTCTGTGTATTCCTCTTACACTTTCTGTTTTTAATATTCATTTTGGGAGCCCCCATTGCTAAGAAAACAGAGAAAAGCAGATACTGTATAAAAAAAATAAAAAACACACACTTTAAAAACACATCTGACAGAATCACAAATTTATTTTACATCACAATTGTGAGATGTAAAATAAAAAACTCCCTTATATTGTGCGATGTCAAATAAAATTGAGCTAGAGATCAGTTTTGTTCTAAGGTGCAATGACCTTCCTGAGATACTAAGGTTTATGTAATCATCAGCATAACCAAACCAGGTGCTTTTTCAATAACAGAGAGTTGGACTAACCCATGAAAACAGAATATTTCTAGTTGTTTCTTACCACACATTCTCACTGGGCCACCACAAAATGCAGGCATCATATCTGATAAAGAATTGAAATGTCACATGTTAATGATGTGAGTACACCAAATTATTATATGTCTACTACTATGTGATAGGAAAACCGATTATGAAATCATGTTTGTAAGACTTCTAACCCTAATCCTCATCCTGGATCGCTAATGTCCTGCAGAATTTAGTTCCAATCATCTCAAATTCACTTTCCTGAAAGTTTCTTGTCATCCTGTAGACCTTCTTTTGCAGGTCCATATATTTTTAATTAGGGTTGGATCTAAACTCCACAGGACAGTGGCTCTCCATGATCAGGAATGTTCTAAACGGACCATAAATCAGTGAACACACACACACAGAGACAGACAGAACGTACTTGGTACCGGCACTCTCCTCTGCAGCAGCGGCCCTTTCACAGTCTGTTTGCTGTCTTTATTGACGCCGATGAAGGCCGTATGAACGCTGCTCACTCCTGCCTGAACGCTGAGCTCCACAATCCTTCTCTTGATGTTCTCCGCGTCTGCTCCTCCGGTTCGTTGCTCTAGCTCCAGAGAGCGGATCACAGACCGGGCCGCCAGCCGGTGGATCGTCAGTCTGCAACAAACACAAACCTGTAAAGACAATCTTCACTGTCAAAGACACGGCCCTGATACAGTGTCACTAATGTGAATGCAAACATGAGTTTTAGGTCATTTCATCCCAATCCTCTTTGTACTGATTCATGTCACATCTATAATTGCCCTAACAGGCGACATTGGCTGGGGGTGTTAATAAGCATTTAAAGTTCTGGCCAAATATTCCACGTGTTTTTGCAGCATCAGGAGTGTAGCCAATCACAGACATATCTGTTGATTTCTTGAACACAATGGCCAATCAGAAACATTTAAGTTTATCAGAATTCACTCACCACTGAAAGCAGCTGAGTTTGCACATTTGTGAATCATTTCATGCAGACAGAATGTAAATAAGAGATTCATTGTGCAGTTGAGAGAGCTTCTTGATTAAAACAGAACTTTCTGAGATTGCGACAAACTAAGATGAATGATGCTTTTTATTGATAATAAAGGGAGTACACTTTCTAGGCTATAAACCGTTTTTTCGACACAAACACCGCAAAGTTTTGGGAATGACCTCTGCATCTTTATGCTGAAATCATTCTCAAGAGAGCAGCCTCAGTGATTTCTGGAAGCGGTCCTGACCAAACTCCAACAGACAGCACCCGTCCCGGGCGAGATCCAGTTCACAGACCAAAAGGGTGTGTGAACTTCAATGAGATCTGGCCATTTCAACCAGTAATTCATTTCCAGTAGCGGAATTTACGACAGAATATTGTCCCACAACTGATCATTTATTTTTCTTCACGTCTTGCCTTTGGTAACAACGATTCAAAACTGACATTTCAAGTGACACAGGGGAAAAAAAAGCAATAAAGTAAACAGTACTGTACTTTAATAAATTGTTTTATTTTACCAAAATATGAGTACTTTATCTCATTATTTTGAACTAAAGAAATCACTAACCCTCTGAGACTCCAGGGGCCAGATTCACGAAACATTCTTAAGAAGAATTTTCTTCTTAACTGTCATTTTATTTTTATTTTTTAAAATAAGAAAAAAGTTAAGAATATTTTGTATTCCCAAAAAAATCGTCTTAAGAATATTCTTATCTTTTTACTTAAGATTGTTAAGAATTAAGAAATTAAGAAAATTCTAATTCTTGAAAGGAATCTTCTTAAAAACAATCGTAAATAACTTCTTAGTTATTAGTTAGGATAGCCCGAGACTTGTCTTAAATCCCAAATAGTACAAATTATTAATGTATTTGGGTTATTTCAAATTAACTGTTATATTTGAGCATTGCAACACTACTAGCTACATATAATACATATTAGGACTATTATTAGAGATGAGCACGAGTCGCTGAAGTGACAGCAGTGACTGTATATGAGTGTAGTGTATGACCCTACTTTTTGCCGACATCAAAACTTAGTAGCAACTCTACAAAATCGAGTCAGATAGGGAGATTTAATTGAACATTTTTTTTATTATACTTGGCCAATAAATACGACATAATTTTTGGCCGTATTTAGTGCATATGTGCAGGACGCGTTTGCTGTAGCAGTGCACACACATACTGGAAGCGTTCATTCGGACGAGGGACCAAAAACGACACAAAAGTGAATAAAACTGATCGCCAAAGCTTAAGACAGACCCTTTAAAAGTAACAGTTCAAAAACACGGCGCATTAAAAACATGAAGCCGAGCGCCAGTCAAGCTCATGATGAAAATGTGCGTGCTTATGATTATTAGGATAATCTGCAGAAACCGCAAAAAAGATGTTGAAGTGTTTATAAATGCGTCTTCAGCCATGTATTCACTCAGGTAGATGTATAATTGTTTTTCTTAAGAACATATTTGATAACTTCTTAAGATTTTTTCAAGAATTGCACTTAAGAACATTCTTTATGAACTTTTTAGAATTTATCTTAAGAAATTTCTTAATTTATTTCTTAAGAAGATATTCGTGAATCCGGCCCAAGATTGATGTCCTGTTCATGATTCTGTTCAATACATTGGTGTGTGTGTGTGTGTGTGTGTGTGTGTGTGTGTGTGAGAGTGTGTGTGAGAGTGTGTGTGAGAGTGTGTGTGAGAGTGTGTGTGTGTGTGTGTGTGTGTGTGTGTGTGTGTGTGTGTGAGAGAGTGTGAGTGTGAGTGTGAGTGTGAGTGTGTGTGTGTGTGTGTGTGTGTGTGTGTGTGTGTGTGTGTGTGTGTGAGTGAGTGAGTGAGTGAGTGAGTGAGTGAGTGAGTGAGTGAGTGAGTGTTACCCTGTGTCTTCTGTTGGTTTAAGAGTAAACTGAAGCTGGTTAGTCACTGGTTGATCTCTCAGCCTGTATTTCACCGTTACAGCTCCTTCCGTCTTTCCTGAACTCTATGATGAGGAAGAAAGAGAAAGTAACACATTTGATGCATAAGACATTTACAGGGCTCTTCAACTATTTAAAAGAAATTAGCGATCACGTGTATCATGTGGTGTCTAAACTAAATGTGATGCGACAAGTAGTTGTTCTGAATTGCAATTGGCCCATTTTAAAGTAGACATTTTAGCTTTCTGTAAATATACTTTTCATGTCTGTGAGACATGTAGTTTATACATGGAGTTTTGTTTATTTTTCTGAAGTGCTTCAGTTCAACAACACCAAGAAGGCAAAAAGCGTGTCCTGTTAGTTAAGGCACAAATTTTTGTTGATATTGTAAGTGTTTCATCATGAACTTGACTGGTGCTCGGCTTCATGTTTTTAATGCGCCGTGTTTTTGAACTGTTACTTTTAAAGGGTCTGTCTTAAGCTTTGGCGATCAGTTTTATTCACTTTTGTGTTGTTTTTGTTCCCTCGTCTGAATGAACGCTTAAGGTATGTGTGTGCGCTGCTACAGCCAACGCGTAATGCATATAATGCGCTAAATACGAACAAAGATTATGTCGTATTTATAGGCCAAGTAAAATAAAAAAATGTTCAATTAAATCTCCCTATCTGACTCGATTTTGTAGAGTTGCTACTAAGTTTTGATGTTGGCAAAAAGTAGGGTCATACATAATCATGACAGATCATTGTTTACATTATCAGTCACTGCTGTCACTTCAGCGACTCGTGCTCATCTCTAATAATAGTCCTAATATGTATTATATGTAGCTAGTAGTGTTGCAATGCTTAAATATAACAGTTAATTTAAAATAAACCAATAAATTAATTAAATAATTCTTACTATTTGGGTTTCAAGACAAGTTTCGGGCTATCCTAACTTTAAGAAGTTATTTACGATGGTTTTTAAGAATATTCTTTTCAAGAATTAGAATTTTCTAAATTTTTGTCTTAAGAACAATCTTAAGTAAAAAGATAAGAATATTCTTAAAACGGTTTTTTTTGGGAATACAAAATATTCGCAATTTTTTTCTTATTTTAAAAAATAAGAAAATGGCAGTTAAGAAGAAAATTATTCTTAAGAATGTTTCGTGAATCCGGCCCCAGCAGTTAACTGACTATCAGGTGGCAGCCCTACTTTTATCACATCAGTGTCACCTCAAATCATGGTTAGGACACAGCAATTTTTCTTACATCATAAAGCGACTAAAAGATAAATAACATGCCGGCTTTGGTTTGCGGTCTACTGGTTGTTGAGCGCTTGGTTTAAAACAAATGAATGGTGCAGGTCACCAGAATCCATTTAGATAAAACCATTCATAGCTTTCACCTGTCCTTTAATCTGTGCGTAGATGAGAGCCCTCTGACCCTGGAACAGGGCATTAATAGGTGGAGACAGCATTTCCACCGTAACGCCTTCAGGAACGGTCCAGTTCACAGAGATATTGACTACGGCCGGCTGGAGAGCAAACCTGAGCGACTGCATCACCTGACGGAGAAGAGAGGGTCATAAATGAAACACCCTAAACATCTTGCACC
>NC_133374.1:11467340-11474840 GCF_049309525.1 Garra rufa
ATGCAGCCTTGTAGAGCAGATGAGACATCTTTCAGAAACACTAAAAACAAAGATTACAAGCATTTACTGTTAGTGTATGTGACTGGGGAATTAGGAAATGAATTAAGCCACAGATGATGGCGAGCGTCAGTGTCGCGGTCTGTGCAGGGATACGATCTTGAGGTCTTCACCGAGATCTCAATACATGATCACCACTACAATCAGGTACCTGCTGGTTTGTATCGCGGGTTGAGTACCGCCGGCAGACAGAAGCGCAGCGCGTGATCGGCCTGAACGCTGAGCTCAATGATGTAGACGATGGTGATGGAGGCGTTCTGACCCGGAGACAAACAGCCCACACTCAGTTTGAACACATCTGAACTCTCTTCACTCTCTTCCAGCAGAAACGCCTGCTGACCCGAACTCACAGCGTCATCGTACTGATCCCGCGCCTGCAAGAGACAAACACATCTGTCTCCACAAACTCCAAAACAATCAGATCATATTATTGCAGTGGACATAATTATCGATAAGAGAAAGGTGGCAGAATGATGCCACAGAAGAGCACTGTCTGTCTGTCAGCATCTGGACTCACGCTGTGTCTGTCTTGCACCTCGGCCACAATCTCCTGCTCTCCGATCTTGGCGCTGAAGTGGCAGACGGCAGCATCGGCGGGCAGCGGGAAGACGAACACGGCCTCCAGCGGACGCTCCTCCTCATTGACGTACTGCAGACAGGAGCTGACCGACGCCACGTGATCCCGAACCTGCAGCTCCACAGAGATGCTCTTGAGAGGAACTGAGAGAGAAACAAAACACAAACATCTCAAAGTCCTCTTCAAAAGAAACATGCTCTTAACAAAATGACATATATGTAGTTATAAAAAAGCACACAATATGAAGTGCAAACTGTTAAAGCTTTGCTTATAATAAGGAAGAGATGTTTATACCTGGTTCGTTTTTTTCAGACACAAGACCACAGCAGTTCACCATGATGACCCTCTGTGAGAACAACACAGCTTTTACTGCACATTATATTTCAGAACTTGTTACTATTTAGACATAACCGGTCATGATTACATAATACGATCAAAAATAAACAGCTGCTGTATAGTTGCATAGAAGCGTGGGGCAAAATAATGTGATCATCAGAGAAATATCTTTATTAAGGTGGTTTGCCCCCGTTTGCCTTTAAGACAGCTTCCATATTCCTAGAATATATTCATATAGCTTTTGAATAGTTTACAGTGTAATGTTCTAAATCACTTTTCTCTAAAAAACTGCCCACAGTGGTCTGATAATAATATTTAGCGGAGGTGAGTTTGTCTGGCCAGTGCAGATGATGTAGTTAGATGATCCAACTGTCCAGGTTTTATGATCATGACACCATCTTTTTTTATTTTAGCAGTCCAGCTCCTTCATGGATGCTGGCTTTGTAAAGTTCTCTGTGTTTGTTTGTTCTTTTGTGGAAACCAGAGACTTCCATTGAAGAAAAGTGAAGCCGCAAATGTCCAAATAGGGCTCCCTGATTTGGGACCAGTCTGCACAGTAGTGAGCAAAGAGGAGCCACGTCCCGCCCGCAGAGTAGATCACAAACACACGCCCCTGAACATTTTTTAATTAGCCTGACTGCTGATTGCCGTACAAGAGGGTTGATAAAATAAGGTAAATACAACTTCAGTCACCTCCTGAAGATCCTAAAAATGTCAGTTGGTGCTTGAGTTCACTCAGAGAAGCTGTGGTTCTCATCTGTTTTTATATCATAACTAACAAAACTTATTTAAAAAACAAACACTCGAACCCAGGGCCGTGCACAGACATTTTGAGGGGCAGTGGCCCAAAGCAAGAAAAAGGGCCAATAAGGGGTGGGTTAGTACAAATGATCCAGTTTTTACAAATACACAATTAACAGTAGTGAACAGACACCTGGGGTCGGTTCTTCGTACCTCGCTCACTACATCCAAGATCAAATCGTCGCGCTAACTATGAGCTGGCTATTCCGGTTCTCCGAACACACCTCTTGTTGATGATTAGTATAGCTGGATGAAGTAATCTGAGATCACTGGGTGGCTTAAAAGGGGCTACGTATCGATAGTAGAAACATTGATCGGCAACTCTTTGATTGGTCGGCGAACATGACGAAGGAGACAAATTAAACTGGTAAGTTATTATATTATAGTATATTTGCTCTTCCCTTTTTTTGGTTGCTGTTATAAACAAACAAACTTTTCAAGAGACTAAAATTATATTATTTTAAAGGGAATTATATTATATTACAGGGAAGAGAAAAGGGAATCCTCTTTCACATTAGAGTCACAACAGGACCCACTAGAATATAGGAACAAGTAAAAGTGAAATATAAGAATATTGTACAGAATGGTAATATTTATCACTTCTATTGCTTTTAGTCTCTTGAAACGAGACTCTGAAAAAATCTGTTTGTTTGTTTATAACAGCAACCAAGAAAAGGGCAGAGCAAAAAAAGACAGCTGGTGGTCCTGCACCCCCTCACACCCGGCAGAGGAGCTGGCCCTAGGGCTGAATGCCACTAGACCCATTGTTGAGGGCATCCCTGGGGCAGCTCTTCCTTAGACCAGCAGCACCTTCATAACTGGTTAATGAGCTTATAATTCTATTTGTACAATGTAAAATATTTGGTTGTTGCCTTAATTAAAATGCTTTTTGTACTTTAACATTTATTAATTTTTTTTTGTGTGTAGTTTTGCATAACACTCCATGATTTTTAACTGTTCCCACTGTGTGACTGAAGTATGCACAGTAAATTGGGATTACATATATATATATATACAGTGTCAAATGACTGTGGTTTGGAGGAAGTACCTGTAGTGCATGCATAATTTGGCCTGAATTTGTATCTACTTGTGTACTTCTATTTCTGACTGCAGTGTGAGTTGCAGGCAGAGAGGCCTGATACAGAGGTGGACAGTCTTGTAATTCATTTTACTTCCTTTATGACATGTATTGACCATTAAATGCTGTCTCTACAAATGAAACAGGGTGACATCCATTTGCTCTATAAGAGAAGTCTCCAGCAAAAAATTGAGTATACTGAGCTAAAGAAACAAAAGCTTCTAGGTAAATCCACCTTCGCTTTTATAGCCGTGGTCTCTCATCTTGATTCCACAAAGTAATTTACTATTACTACTCTAAAATATAAATTAAATGTGAAATAATCAAATGAAATAGAATGATTAATAGTACATTTCCCTTTTTTAGAAAATGACCTGTATGTGTCTGTATGAAATCAATAAGAGAATCAAATACTGCATTATCTTTAGTTATACTCATAATATTTATTTATGGAAAAACCGTGTTACACAAACTACAGGAACTATGTTTAAGTGACATATGCACTTTTCAAACGACAGACTGCATTTTTTTAAAATAAATTACCCTGCATCACATATATGTGCGGTCATCTTTGACTTGTAATATAATAGTACAAATTATTTGGGCAAATATCGCTGTTGCTTTCGTATAAATGAAGCGGACATAACTGAGTGGCCGCGATCTAATCCTGTTTACATGAAGTAAGTCTGCTCCAGAGCAGGTTTACTCTTACGGATCTGTTGCTATGACAGCAAGTCCCAGATGAGCGTCGAAGAACCGAATGATCCAAGATCACGCGAAATCGTCAACAATCAATCATGCTTATATTATCATATTTCAGCCGTTACAGGCGATCATACCAATAACTGTTCATCTTTACTTTAGAATACTTGTTAGTCAATGAAGGAAAAACAGTAGCAAAACTTGAGAGCTTGTTGATCTGAATGTGAGAACTTGTCATAATAATATTCGTAATTGTAAGTGTAAATTTGCACTCACAGCTCTGATCTGAAAAGCTGAATCTTTTCGATTTGCACACACAATGATCAAACACCCGTGTTTTGAATTTGAAGTTGCAAATTAAGTTACAAATGTGTAAAATGACATTCACATAAACAAAATGGCACACACAAATGTGTACGACTTATTTGCTTTTGCACTTTACTTCAGTTTTACTGTACAACCTCAATTCGGCACTTACAACCTCTCAGATCTGGCAGTAAAACTTCAAACCCTAGCGCTTTGACTATTGCTACTCCTTTTGCGATATTCCTGTAGCAAAACTCACTGGTGCACTTGTAAATACAGACGTGAGAGAGCATAGTCTGTTTAACCACTAGATGCCCTCATGGCTTTTAATGATTACATGTATTTAGCTCTAGTTGCTCAAAACAGTATTGCCGGTGTTGTGCCGAATTCTGACCCCCGCAAGATTACTTAAAATTAAAAAAACATAAAAAAAAATGTTTCTTTCTACACTGCAAGTTGCGCTGGCTGGCGTTATTCATTGGTCAGGCATCGGCCAATAAAATGTCTTCATTCCCACCCTAGCCCCGCCCCCGACTTCCTCTCACAAATACGAATATTAATGTGACAAATTCTCACATTCAGATCAGCAAGCTCTCGAGTTTGCTACTGTTTTACCTTCATAGTAAGTCTATCACATAAGTCTGTGTTTATTTCAGAATTGATTAATCGGCTGCGGTCAAAACCGGAAGTTGGTGAGCAAATAGCATGGTCAGGAGATAAACAGCAACACCAGACTGCATCCGCGTGCAGAGTGAAAAAAAAAAAAAAAACCATGTGTGACGGTCCCTATCGTTCACTTTCTGTGTCGCCCACTCTTTTTCTTCGCTGAGGGAGTCTTGCCATGCATGGTGCTGCCAGTGAAGACTTCTGTTCTTAAAACACCCAACAACTATTGGTCTGTCTGGGTTACAGATGTTCCTGCTAAACGGGATTCCATCATTTGTCATTTCTGAATGTCGTGTAAGTCACGTACTTACACCCACGGCTTGTACTAAGCACCGCTGAACAACTTACACTACACTGATTTACAAACTACAGAACACACAAGATTCCTTTCTTCACAGCGGTCTGTCGCACATGATATTAACGCCTACAATAATGATGGGCGTTTACATCTAACTCCTGTATATCACTGCAGCCAGATGTAAACACACGAGAACTTAGTAAAGTCGTTCAGTTTTTAACGCACAGCAAAGTGCCAAAATGAAAATGAAAATAACTAGAAACAGAAAGCGATTAAATCATTCAGACGATCTTCTTTGCTCTTTTACAAAGTGAAAGTAAACACAAAACAAGCCTTACTGCTTTTACTCCTCGGTGATTCTGAGACTCAGTAATTCAGATGAAGATGACTTTCCAGCTGACGACTGTCACGATGTTTGAAGAAGAGTCGCTATGAACTGGAGAAAACAAAACAGAACTCGCAGGTGTGGCTCATGAATATTAAGTAGGCTATGACGCAACGTTCTCTGGGACCGCCCAGAGCCATATAAAAAGAGAGTTGCGACACTCCCATAGGCTTCCATAGGAACTGAGGAATGCGGAAGTAAAGCGTGTCATGGAGCGGTCAATAGTTCCAAACAACCAATAGCTCCTCCATTGAAGCCCATTCATTTCAGCGCTTCTCAAGCACAGTCGCAAGTATATTGAAGAAATTACTGCATTTCTTAAAATTTTAACGCATCAGTTGACCTCTCGAAAAACTGGCCAATAGTGGTGTTTTATGAAGCGTGTTATAGTTAATGTTTGTCGTTAAAAAATAAACAGTTAAACTGTAAATGCAGCTGGATAACATGAGAAACACCGTAATAGCGACCATAACCAGATACTAGTTGTCATATTTTTATGTTTTTAGTCTTTCTGCAATCTTTCTCTCTCTGTAGGAGGTTGAATGAGTTTCAGTAAAGACTGCATTCAAGAAACACGATAAAAATGTATGCTGAATGCAATTCGTTGCCTTGTGTTTTTTTAAACATTATTTTCATCTTTTCTATTATGTTAAATGCCATTTTTGCTTGCCTTTTATAATATTCACTTATGTTGTATATTTGAATATCATAAAACGAGAGTAAATTACTTTTTTTTTTTATTTAACATTAAATCGTTAAATCGAAACATACTGTATAAAAAAGAGTGTTTGATCATGTCCAAATACACATGCAGATGTATTTAACCTTAAATATTACACGAACTGTAATCTAAATGCTATATTGGAAAATTTTATCTTTTAAATGGTCAGGATCATTATTGCACATATTAAGTACAAAAAAACCTCCCCAAAATATTTACTAAATAGAACTTAACTATATATATATTACAGTTATTTAATTGAATAAAAGTTACACTTAAGGTGTTTTGGTCACATTTGACTGCCAAAGAGTATGAGAACATATTAATTATGTCTCTTTATCACTCCCCTGAATAAAATGCGATTGTAAAGCGTATTCAGAGAAGTTATCAATACACAATCAATGCACATTATTTGTTAATAATTACTCGAAATTGCTGCAAATATAGTAAAACTGCTGTCTATCCTATTTAACTCCATTCAAACACATTGACAGCGCGGAGCTGTTTGGAACTATTGAGAGCTCCATGAACCAAGTGACCGTGCGGCGGCGAGATCAAAGCGTGTCGCAACTCTCTTTTTATATGGCTCTGGGACCGCCCAAAACACGTCATTATTAACCTTTGAACTCTCTTAACACAGCAAACTAATCATGCAGATAGGATTGCATTGTAAACAGTTTCAGCATCACTGACAAATTTGCTTTTAGGAGGATAACAGCATTGTTTCGGTCATCAATATGTGTTCAGAATGATTAGTGTCACCATTTTTCATGAGACCAGAAAAACAACATTCGCAATCTGATAATACACACTGCCATTTCAAAGGTCACAACAAAGGTATGATGTATTGTTATATATTTAAAGTTATATGTATTTTTTTTTCAACACATTTCACTTAAACCATCAAAATGTGCACACAAGAAAAACAAAAAACACACTGACAAGTATTGCCAACTGCTGTCAAATAAAAGTAGGTAAAACTGATCACTTAATGTTGCTGATGGTTTCATAATGACTAGTTCACCGATCAATATAAAACGCATAAGACTACAACATAGTCAGTTATTAATATTTTTTGGTCCTCTAGTGTTTTTGCATGTGTTCATAATTAGCAGCATGACCAAATATTAAGACCGCAAAAGTCGTCAAGTTTCATTGTTATGATGACACAAAAACAGCTGCATCTAAGCACTTATGCAGCATGCTTACAAAACCATGAACACATTTTTTAAAGGCTGAAGAGATCAAATTGTGTAGTACAGACATTACTTTTGGCCACTACTTTCTAACTGAGTGTCAAACTGCAAAAACAAGCCACTTTCCTGAGGATTGTGGGGGATTGTTGGGTGTCAGAGCCGTTGATGGAACTGATGTTCAGATCATTGCTTCAACTGTAAACCAGGAGACATACCACTAGAAAAAGATTAAAGCATCAGTACTAATTTGTGATCATTTTGCATCAAGTACATTTAAACATTACAATATTTCAGTCTTAATTAAACTATTTTAATATACGTACATGAAATGACTGGTGCTGTGACTCACTGTTGGCCAGTTCAGAGGTCGAGGACAG
>NC_133374.1:11482340-11537340 GCF_049309525.1 Garra rufa
AGCCTATATTAAATATTATTTTATTTAATATAGTCAGAACCAATTTTTGGTTGCCTTAATGCAGCCTCTAAAAGGTATGCGAAAAGTCATAATAAAGTCTGTGTAAACACACCTTCAGAAATGTTATAGTATGTTGCCTGTTTAAGTTTTTCGGTTTAGGATCCAGAATCGTTAAATAACGATTTTACCCCTATTTGACTCACTAGACCCAACTCAACGGACATGTGCAACTAGACCAACATGAACGCGCCTTGTGTGAACGCCACATTAGACACTGGAAATCCCCTCGTTTCAGTGAAGGAAAAAAAATCAACACACAGCATCTCTGTGTATACGTAAAGAGCACTATCATACTTTTTTTCTTTTAACAGGACCCCGTCATTAATCTAAATTATTCAGGGATCATTTAGCAGGTTCTGGGTGAATGTCAATGAGCAGGGATTCGTGCAGTGTCAGCATGGGTCAGTGTCGAGGAGGGCCACTAGGTGGCGCCCGATGCAGTATTGTGGTGTGCCGGTGGTGGTCAAGCCAGAAGCTCGGACACACTCTGCACGCCTGACAAGCCACAAACCCCATTTGTTTTACCATTCGTGTGGTAGGCTGGGAAGAGCGGGGCTAGTTGTCACAATGTTTTCAAGTCAATTTCTGTGAAGACAAATATGTGACCCTAGACAACCAAACAGTCATAAGGGTAACTTTTTTCTGAAATTGAGATTTATGCATCATCAGAAAGCTGATTAGTTAGGATAAGACAATGGCTGAGATAGCCTACAACTATTTGAAAATATGGAATATGAGGGTGCGAAAAAAAATCTCCTTTAAAGTTGTCCAAATGAGGTTCTTAGCAATGCATATTACTAATCCAAAATAAAGTTTTAATTACGGTTGGAAATTTACCAAATATCTTCATGGAACATGATCTTTAGCCTACTTAATATCCTAATGATGCATAGGCCTAAAATAAAAATCGGTCATTTTGACTTATACAGTGTATTGCTGGTAAATATATAATGCGTAAAAGTTGTTACAAAAATAACACACCATTATTTTGGTCAACAAATTTTGTAATTAATAAACTGCACATCTCATCACTTAAAATGCATGTGACAACAAAAATGCTGAAGTGAAACTGTACTGTCCTGAGGTCTGTATGGCAATTTCAGACGCGTATCTATGTTTAGCTGTGCGTGTTTTATTGTGTTCATTTGTGCAACAGATTTTAGAAAATATGAAGCAGTTGAATTTTAGTTTGGGCGGCAGAATTGACCAAAACTATTTTTTTATTCTGACATTTTTGGTATTTGAAACCAGCATACAAGTGAAAAACGCTACAGACCGTAGAGAAACAGTCCTTGTGACAACTAGCCCCGGTCTGCACAGAGCGGTTAAACTAATGACTCGATAACGGCGTTCAGAATGTGGTCTTAAAAAATGACATTTAAACTACTTTGCTGCTGCTCAATCAGACAAGACTGTGATTGTGTGTTTTAGATTGTTGTGGCACTAAGCGGTGGGTGTATCAGCGCATTACTGAAAGGAAATGTGGCAGCATATTTCCACAAACCAGTGAAAATATCTTGAGGGTCCAAATTATAGTAATAAAGTGCTAACTATAGTCGATGAGCAACCTTTAATTTTAGTGCGTCAAGCACGATATCTAAGGTAAGTGAGTTTCCAAGTGCACAATTGAGTTTTTATCCAATTCCAGCGTAAACGGCCCTTTACGTCAGGTCCACGGACCTCTGAGGCATTTTAAACAGTAAGCCGTTCCCCCTAACACGTCTTGTCATATTAAAACCATATGCATGGCGGCATCCGCCGCTCGCACTGAGTGCCCATCAATAACGCTAATGACCCGTTTCCCGGGGGATCACAACAAATACCCGAATGAAACCGCCAGTCTTTAACGGGGCCGCCGCTCCTTCCGCGGCTTACGAGCTGTCACGTATCCAGCCACAGCTGCCACCGGCCTGACTTTATCAAAAACAGCGAGGGATGAAAAGAGTGTGCGATTTTGCGAGAGATGTATTAAAAGAAGAAACCTCACTGGAGGGCATATATAAACCTCCTCATCTGGTTCTCCACTCTGTGCCAACTGTAAGACAATCTGAGCTATTACAACACAACAATCATTCACTAAAGTAAAACCATCTTTTTATATCTGATCTCTAGATCTACACATGCTGTGCAGTGAAGAACAGTAAGCCTTATTCAGTAGAGCTATTGTTCAGTTTGCAGTCTTAAACGATTAGGCAATTAGAGATTTTGATCCATAGGGCTTTTAAAATAGCAATTTTGGATTTAAGTAAAACTAACATTCATTAAAGACAGCATTGTAATACAAAATTAAACCCACACACAGTCATACTCAAACTTAGCTAAGTTTTTAAAGTTTTTCAGGTAAACTGCTAAGTCCTTAATCCATTGGTTAACAGGGAGGGACTTGTTAGCAATTTAGGGGTTGTTTATGACCCTGTTTTTAACTAAAAATGAAAAACGTGTATATTGTATGCGTTTTGGCCGTTCATTTACACATCAACGTTTTGGAGGACTGAAAAGGCAAGTGTCTGAAAACAGGTAAGTGCAAGTTTTTGAAAACAGTACAAACTATCCACCGCAGTCATTATATGGGTCTGGCTTCCGGTCTCATCTACTGGAAATTGGTGTGTCTTACCTTATTATTTTAACGTATTATCTTATTTATCACATTTAATTATTTAACACACTGGTTTTTAGTGCAAACAGTTTTACTTACTGCACGTTATTCTTCTAATTATTTCCCTATAGAGTGTTTTCACAAGGCATCATCAATCGGCTGCTGAAATGGTTAATGATCATCACATTTTGGGCTGTACTAATCGGCCGGACCAGGAAAAACATTTGGAGTACTACAGACTGCCAAAAGTTATAACAAATCAAGAAGTGCAAAAAACAGTCTGAGGAACAAAAAGCATTTCTGGTTCACCAAACTAAACCATTTCCAGGGCAAGAATCTTTGTTCTTATCATTTCCGGTCAGGTAGGTGAAATATTGGGCTAATGTCTTAATTAATACTGTTTGTACATATCTTTACCACATATTAACTTTAGTTTGCAAACTATAACGCCCTTTTCTGCTTACTAAGTTCTTCTCTATGTGATTTAGCAGCTTTCACATGTTTTTTTTTCTTGTGGTTTAGACAGCATAAATTAGCAGAACGGTGTATTCAGTAGTACACTGACCGTGCAATCAATGCTGTTGTTTACATCAGAGTATCTCCAACATGGCCGCCCATATGGGTAACTGACCAAACCTCCATATGGCTAATGAACCGGAAGTCTTGCACATAGGCTTACTTCCACGTTATGTGAATTTGTGAAAAAGGTTATGTGTGTATTATGTGTTTCATTTTTAGGCAAAGCCAACATTCTCCAACTTCTGGCCTGGCATGCATAATACACTGTTTTTAGTAATTTTCTCATGAAGTTTTCAAAAATGAAAAATCAGGGTTAAAGCATTTTAAGGCATTTAAGCACATATGAAAAAAACTACTTATATAGCAAGCCTTTTTTGCAAATACAGGTAATTTACCATAAAAATATTTTGTTTTTGTTAGTGTTTATGACTGTTATAGCTGCAGCTGTGGTCCGATCTCCTTAAAACTTTGTATGCTTGTTTAGAAATACCTTTGGCATGTGCTCAACCAGGTTTTGTGAAGTTTTGAGTTTTCCTTTTAGTTTTATAGGATTTGGGGTAAATTTGGACAGGCCCTTTTTCCAAACGACCCCATTATAGCATCCCAGAGGTTAAATTTCAACATGTTTTGATAATTATTAACCTAGAATTGTACTCTAGATTGAGCAAAAAACTAGGACTAGTTCTCAAAAGAAGGTTTTTACATCTTTTCAATCATTTAATAATTTGATTGACAGCAGTGCTTCTAGAGGCAAAGTTGTCCAGAATGAGGAGTTCTATCGTATGATACGAATATCATGCAATGTACAATTGTTTATGCCCTTGAAAAATGCCATATCACCCCCCAGTGGCTAATTTGTTTCTCACAGACCTTTGGGCCAGTGAGTCAAACAGGCCCACTGAGTTTTGTTTCGACTGGCCTTCGTTAACCATGTCTAATAGGTGCTCAAACTTCATCGGCCAATGGCGGCCATGTTTTTTTAAGATACGTAAATGTCCTTATAGACACTTGTGGCATTTTGGACCAAGACCATGCGCAGCGGTTTTCATGTTGATAGGACAAATTGTTGCGTAGGTATAGCCATTTTTATGTTTTTCCCCCTCTTATAGCACCACCAAGTGGCCAAGCTCTGTGATTTTTGCTCTGCTACCTCAGATTGAGATCTTACATAAGTGTTCTGAGTTTGGCGAAAATATCTCATTCCGTTCAGGAGTTATAGGCATTTTACTAAAAGTGGCCCTATGCCCCTTTTGAACATTTTGGCGTCACTTTGCGAAGGTGAGTTGTAAGTTAGAGTTTTTTGTTATTGATATTCGCTTTCCAGAGAATCCATAGTGTTTGGGTTCCGATCGGGCGAAAAATCTAGGACTAGTTTCCAAAAGTAGGTTTCACAAAAAATCCAAAATACCCAAAATTTTTGGGTGGCTCACAATCAAATTTGACGGTTTGTGTTTTGTCTGGCGTGAGCCAAGGATTCCAACGACGAAAGACACTTGAGCATGTGACTGATTTTTAGGAGTTATGAACGATTTCATACTTTTGAGCGCTGTAGCGACCTGTCAGGCTGATTTTGGCGAGCCTGAGTGATTATGTCGAGTGTGGCGGTGTGAGTACTACTATCCCTCCAAATTTCAAGTCTTTACGCGCTTGAACCCCTAAAAAGTACCCTGAAAGAAATACCAGCAATGTTGTTATTCTGTGATGTTATAGTTATAGCTGTAGTGTGGACTTCGCTGTTGTAGTATAATTAAACTTTATAGTTAAAGTTCTCATTATAGTTGTCATCCTTAGTATAAACTGCCTTTAAAAATCAACTGTGGTAAAACACACAGTCACTCATGGCTTGTTGTAGTAGAAATCATTTTAAAGATGTTACTCTCCATGCCCATCATGTATGAAAGGTCTGCAGTGCCTTCTGTACCAGCCCAACATTAAGCACAGCGGGTGCTGTTTCGTCTGGCAAGGGGGCAAGTAACGGTGCCAAGTTAATCAGGGAGAGAGTGCCAGCAGTGTCACACCCTGCACTCAGGGGCCATGATAGATGTCCCGACCAGGGCTGCGGTGCCACGGTGGGGTGGTGGCAGAGTGTACGGGCATGTTTCAGTCGACATAAAAGAGAGGGGCCTGTGTTTGAACACATATATGAGAGTGAGATGTCGTGTGTGTGGCTGTTTTGTACCCATGCCAAAAGACTCATTAGTTCATTAGAAAGATCCATACACTCTGATGAGAGCAATGGGAAATTCCACCGTCAAACACAACCACTCCCTTGAGAAGGACAAATGTTACTGTGTACAGGAGGGGCTCACACACACTCGCACTGACAGTATGTGGGGGTCGAGATACTGCCCTGTAGAGGGAGA
Organism: Garra rufa; assembly: GCF_049309525.1. Lineage (NCBI taxonomy): Eukaryota > Metazoa > Chordata > Actinopteri > Cypriniformes > Cyprinidae > Garra > Garra rufa. Next base: position 11,487,879 of record NC_133374.1, read on the forward strand.
CGTACAAGCCGCGGCCTGTGATCTTTCACGCGCGTGACAGACGTACACGGCAAACAGCTGGTCAGTAATGGTCCATGTTGGCCTCTTTTCCTCCTCTGTAGACCCATTATCACCTTCACCCTACTACAGCACCCACAAACCCCGCTTCAGCCGACCTCATCAAAGTGGGACGACCTGCTGTGACCTCATCAGAGCTGGCTGACCCATGATGACCTCATCAAAGCAGGACGCCCCGCTGAGCTCAGAGACTGACGGCGCACACTGACCAAAAGCGGGCCATCAATTATCAGTGAGTGTGACACCGCTTCTACTGTTCAAGCGCTGGTGTGTACCTTACATTTCAGTTTCCACTTAAATAAGACAAAACTTTGGTCTCGGCAATACTTTACTGTACAATAAGGTCCCAATAGTTAACTGACATTAAAGGATTAGTTCACTTTCAGAATAAAAAAATCCTGATAATTCACTCACCCCATATCATCCAGGATGTTCATGTCTTTCTTTCTTCAGTCATAAAAGAAATTAAGGAAATCGATATTTAACGCCTGAAATGCAAATTTTACCAAGGGAACCTGAACAAAAATTGTGGTTTTTTTACCCCTCCCCGGAATGCAATAGGGTATATGTCGAACGTCACCTGACCAACCCCGGAAAACAGGTCTCGTTGCTTCCGCTTGTCGGAGAACGTGTTAATAGCCGTAATAAATAATGGCGATATCGACGGACTTTTAAGGTAATCAGTTAAACAAGCCAGCTGTTTATTGTGGACGTTTCATTCTATATTTATATATAAATGTTAGTGAAAAGAATAAAAATTAAAAACTTTTATATATCAATCCACATATGTGATGGACATTGGTTATGATCATTTTTAGTGTCTACTTTGAAGGAATCTTGAGTAAATCATGTTCATATTTAAAGAGGCATATGCAAAACGCGTGAACCGGAAGCAACGAGACCTGTTTAGCAGAAAACGGAAGCCTGTTGCGCATAACCCCTATTGGGCTAGTTTTGGGTAAGAATTTGTTTTTGTTGTGAAAACCTGTTATCTGGCACAACTTTGGAATAATTTTTTCCCCCCAAAAGGTTTTAATGTATTAGTAAATATTGAAAAGAACGTCGACTAAGATTAATACATGATTTAGATGTATTTTTCATTCTTAGTTTATGTTAACTGATGGTAGTTAACTAATGTTAATTAATGAGACTTTATTTTAAATTGGTCACTTTGTCTTAAATAAATACAGTTTTAAGAAGTCACATCCTGTTTTTATTGATTGATTTAACAGAATTTTTATTCTAGCTTACACTTTCTAGCTGACAGGGTTTCCAGGTTTTGTTGTGAAAACCTGGCAACCCTGTCATCTGGTGCAACTTTGGAAATTCTTTGTATTCATAAATGACAAAAAATGTTTTATTGATTGCTTTAACAATTTTATTCTAGCTTGTACTTTCTAGCTGACAGGGTTGCCAGGTTTTGTTGTGAAAACCTGGCAACCCTGTTATCTGGCACAACTTTGGAATAATTTTTTCCCCCCAAGAGGTTTTAATGTATTAGTGAATATTGAAATGAACATTGACTAAGATTAATAAATGATCATCATTTTTCATAACTTAGTTTATGTTAACTGATGTAGTTAATAATGGGACCGTATTGTAAATTGTTAACTTTGTCTGAAACAAATAGTTTTAAGAAGTCACATCCTATTTTTATTGATTGATTTGACACAATTTTCATTCTAGCTTACGCTTTCTAGCTGACAGGGTTGCCAGGTTTTCTTCTGAAAATAAACATGAACTAAGATTAATAAATGCTGTAGATGTATGTTTCCATTGTTAGTTTATGTTAACCTTTGTAGTTAACTAATGAGGGGACCTTATTGTAAAGTGTTACACTTGTCTCAAATAAATGCAGTTTTAACAAGTCACATCCTACTGTTTTAGTATGTTTATAAATGGCAAAAATATTTTATTGATTGATTTGACACAATTTTTATTTTACATTACACTTTCTAGCTGACAGGGTTGCCAGGTTTTGTTGTGAAAGCCTGGCAACCCTGTCATCCATCACAACTTTGGATTTTTTTTTCCAAACAGTTTTAAAGTATTAGTAAATGGTGAAATCAACATTAACTAAGATTAATAAATGATTTATATGTATTTTTCATTGTTAGTTCATGTTAACCAATGTAGTTAATTAATGGGCACTTATTGTAAAGTGATACCTTTGTCTGAAATAAAGAATTCAATTCAATTAAATTCAAGTTTATTTGTATAGCGCTTTTCACAATACAAATCGTTGCAAAGCAGCTGTACAAAAAAAAAAAAAAATGTAGGCTACTACAATATATTTAGTAGCTTATTAGTGGTGACTACTGTATGTTAAATCGATGTACATATGGTATAAATATTAAAAACAGTAATGGTGTAATCAAAAACAGATCAAAAATCAAAAACACACTAATAGTAATGATTATGTGTTGCAATCAAACTTGTAGAAAAATGGTGTAGTGCTGTATGTTGTTTCAAGGCTGGCATCATTGGCGGTCCTCTGGGGGTTGGCATCATCTCTTCTTCTGAATCCAGGCTGAATCTTGTGTGATTCCTAGTTCCTTGGAAATCCCATGGCAGAAACAGAGAAAAAAATAGAGAAATAATTAGCGTAGCTGCTGTTCCAACCAAGCAAAAAATTATGTGTTTTGCTCAAGCTGAAGAATGTTGATGTGCATTTGATCAGATGTAACTGAAGTACAAGGTTATGAGATACATTATGTGAATGCTTGGCTAAAGAGTCTTTAATCTAGATTTAAACATACAGAGTGTGTCTGAACCCCGAACGTTATCAGGAAGGCTATTCCAGAGTTTGGGAGCCAAATATGAAAAGGCTCTCCCTCCTTTAGTGGACTTTGCTATCCTAGGTACTACTAAAAGTCGAGAGTTTTGCGACCTTAGGGAGCGTGAAGGATTGTAGAGTGGTAGAAGACTAGTTAGGTATGCAGGAGCTAAACCATTAAGGGCCTTATAGGTTACTTCTTACCTATAAGGCCCTTAATGGTTTAGCTTCTGCATACCTAACTAGTATTTTGTAAGTGATACGGAACCTAATAGGTAGCCAGTGTAGAAACCGTAAAATTGGGGTAATATGATCATATTTTCTTGATCTGGTAAGGAGTCTAGCAGCTGCATTTTGGACTACCTGTAACTTATTTATTGAAGAAGCAGGACAACCACCTAGTAGTGCATTACAATAGTCCAGTCTAGACGTCATGAATGCATGAACTAACTTTTCTGCATCAGAAACAGGTAACATGTTCCGTAGCTTAGCAATGTTTCTAAGATGGAAGAATGCTGTTTTTGTAACATGAGAAATATGATTTTCAAAAGACAGGTTGCTGTCTAATATAACACCCAGATTTTTAACTGTAGAGGAAATAACAGTACATCCGTCTAGTTGCAAATTGCAGTTTAAGAGATTCTGCGTACTGTTTTTTGGTCCAAAAAGTAATATCTCGGTCTTATCTGAATTTAATAGTAGAAAAGTATTGGTCATCCAGTCTTTCACATTTTTAACACACTCTGTTAACTTTGCTAAGTTAGAAGTTTCATCTGGTCTTGTTGAAATATATAGTTGAGTATCATCAGCATAACAATGGAAACTAATCCCATATTTCCTAATAATATTACCAAGGGGTAACATGTAAATTAAAAATAGCAGAGTTGAAAATAGCAGAGTTGAAAATAACAGTTTGAACAAGTCATATACTACTGTTTTAGAGTATTTTATAAATGGCAAAAAATGTTTTATTGATTGATTTGACACCGTTTTTTTAGCTTGCACTTTCTAGCTGACAGTGACAGGGTTGCCAGGTTTTCACAACAAAACCTGGCAACCCTGTCACCCGGCACAACTTTGGAAATGTATTTTTCCAAAAAGGTTTAATTTGTATATTTTCCATTGTTAGTTCATGTTAACTGCGTAGTTAACTAACTAGGATCTTATTGTAAAGTATTCGTCTTAAATATGATTTGAACAAGTCACTTCCTACTGTTTTATTGTATTTATAATATGTAGAAAAATGGCAAAAAGTGTTTTATTGATTGGTTTGACACAATTTTCTAGCTCACACTGTCCCAACAAACCAAACAATGTTTCATCAGTTTTTTTTTTTTTTTTGGATCATTGTGAACCCATGGGAAAAAAATGAGATGGGAGGAAAAATTATATTTCAGTGCTTCAGTTTCGCAAAACTATTGTGTTCTCCCAAGAAACTCTTTTTTTTCCTCCCATTTCCATTTTATTTTTTTAAACCATCACCATGTGCTTTTAGAGGCTCCGTACAAACAAGCCTTGAAGGGATAGGTCATTTACGCACAATCCTTCCAAACATGTATGATTTTCTTCTGTGAAACACAAAAGAACAGTGTTTGTTCATACAAATGAAAGTCAGTGGGGTCCAAAACAACACTTTGAGGACCCCATTGAGTTTTATTGTGTGGCCACAAATCACACACATTTTCCAAAAAGATCAGCTTTTGTGTTCTGCGGAAGAAAGAGGTCTGGAACAATATTATGGTGAGTAAATGATGACAGAACTTTCATTTGTTTGGGTTGAGAGACTTGTGTGTAGCGACCGTGTTTTGTCTTTGCGCGGCAGTGTCGTCTAACCCTCGTAATGCGGACAGGGACAACTAAATCGAGTTTACGTTGAGTGAAAATGGCAGGAAACACAAAAGAGGTCTTAACTAATTTTCCCAAGCAAATCCCACCCTGCCTCTCATCACACACAAAGCCACGATCCCAGACGAGCAGTCATCACCCCTCCGTCCACAATGGCATCCACCCACTACAAATCAGAAAGAGAGAAAGAGAATAAGAGGGTGAGGAAAGGACAGAAGGAGAAGAAAAGATGGACTGGAGGAGAGAGTGATAAAAATGGCATCCCTCCGGATAAAAAAGAAAGACAATGGGGAATATGATTAGGAAAGAATTATGAGGGTGAGAACGAGGGGATTGCGACCGGGTTGGCAGGAGAAGTTGGATCCCGTTTAAACAATGAGAGAGAGACGTCAGTCGAATGTTGTTTCTCATTGAGAGTTTGAGCGATGAGCCAGGTCATCACATCTCTCCACCTCATCCATCATTTCCCTCAAACAAACGAGTGCAGCGCGCATTCTTGCCTCCCTCCTCTGCCTTTCAGCCGCTTTTCTCTCTCTCTGTCTCAGCCTCTCTCTGGCTGTGGGACAGTGGATCTGTGTGAGAGCGATGACCGGGGATCAGACTCGCGCTGTGTCCGTCTGGCAGCGTGTGTGAACGACATTTTTATGTGTCTCGGTGTGAAATAATACGAGTGGGTGTGTGAGGGAGCAGCTATCAAAAGACTTTTATTCTGTCTTTCTTTCACAGACATGTGTGTCTGTGTGAGAACATCTTCTTTGCACCAGCAGATTTTGGTCTCTGTTTTAGAGACTGAAAATTATGGAAAAACCACAGTTCACCTACAAATCTAAATACAGAATTATATTTGAAAAAAAAACTGAGCCTATTTTTAGGCTTAGATACATTTAAAATTTCTCATTACTGTAATGTACTTCAAAAATTATATTGGTAAAAAAATCATGGGAGTATTTATTGCACCAACTAAATTTAATTTAATGTTAAAAATTCTCAGAGACGAAAAATTATGGAAAAGGCACAATTCACCTAAAAATTTCAATTCAATTATATATTTCCTTAAATTATATTGGTAAAAAAAACATCATGGAGTATTTATTGCACTAAACTCACATTAAAATCAGCATGAATTAAATTTAAAGAAAACAATCATCTGCACGATATAATCGTAATTATCAAAGATTCACATTATTAAAATAATGTGAATCTAAGATAAAATATGGAAAAAAGCATGTTCACCTAAAAATCAAGAAAAACTAAATACACAATTATTTTGTATTATTATTATTATATTAATTGTATATTATATTAATATTATTATATTATTTTAAAGCCTACTTTTAGTATTTTATGTGACATTATTCAGTAGCCTAATGTATTGCATAAATAAATAAATAAATATCTCATTATTGTGATGTATCTTTAAAATAATATTAAAATATGCTGTCATGGCATTATTTATGGCACCAACTAAATTTATTTTATGCTGATTGTAATGTTAAAAAATGTGTTTGCACAATATATTTGTAATTATTAAAATAATGGGAATCTGAGACCTTTTTCATAATTTTCAGAGACAAAAATATGGAAAAGGCACAATTCACCTGAAAGAGAAAAATATCAAAATTATGTTTGAGAAAGTTACACCTATTTTTGGGATATTTTGTGACGTTATTGTGACGCTTAATGTATTTAAAAAAAAATCATAAATTCTAAATCATAAAATAATTACTGTGATGTATTTTTAAAATAATATTGGTAAAATACACTGCCTTGGTAGTATTTATGGCACCAACTAAACATATTTTATGCTGATTTTAATGTAAAAAAAAGAAAAGAAAAAAAAGGTTATGTCTGAACAATATAATTGTAATTATTAAAATAATAGTAATCTGAGACATTTTTGATAAGTTTCAGTGACAGAAAATGATGGAAAAAGCACAATTCACCTAAAATCAAGAAAAACAAAATAAAAAATTATATTTAGGATATTTAAGCCTTTTTAAAAAATTTGTGACATTATTCAGTAGCCCAATGTATTGCAAAAAATACAAAATAAAATAATAAATTAAAAATATCTAATTACTGCAATGTGTCAAATAATATCAGTTAAATACAGTCATGGTAGTATTTATAGCACCAACAAATTTTATTTAATGCTGATTGTAATGCAAAAAAAAAACATATCTGCACAATATACTTGTAATTATTAAAATAATGGGAATTTTTCATAATTTTCAGAGATATAAAATGAAGTTAAAAGCAAGAAAAACAAAACTATATTTAAGAAAATTAAGCCTATTTTTTTTTTTAGGATTTTCTTGTGACATTATTCAGTAGTCTAATCATGCATTGCAAAAAAAATTAATAAATTAAAAATATATCATTGCTGTAATTCATTTTTACTTTTTTACTATTGCACAATATATTTGTAATTATTAAATAATGGCAATTAGAGACATTTTAAATAATTTTTAGAGACAATGTATTTTTGTATATAATGTATTTTTAAAATAACATTGGTAAAATAGTTGTTTTAACCCTAACCCTAACCTCGTTTTATCCCTAACCCTGTTTTTATCCCTAACCCTAACCTTGTTTTTATCCCTAACCCTAACCATAACCTTGTTTTTATCCCTAACCCTAACCATAACCTTGCTTTTATCCCTAACTCTAACCTTGTTTTTATCCCTAACCCTAACCTTGTTTTTATCCCTAACCCTAACCTTGTTTTTATCCCTAACCCTAACCATAACCTTGTTTTTACCCCAACCCTAACCTAACCCTATTAAAATAATGGGAATTTTTCATAATTTTCAGAGATATAAAATGAAGTTAAAAGCAAGAAAAACAAAACTATATTTAAGAAAATTAAGCCTATTTTTAGGATTTTTTTTGTGACATTATTCAGTAGTCTAATCATGCATTGCAAAAAAAAAATAAAATAAATAAATTAAAAATATATCATTGCTGTAATTCATTTTTACTTTTTTACTATTGCACAATATATTTGTAATTATTAAATAATGGCAATTTGATACATTTTAAATAATTTTTAGAGACAATGTATTTTTGTATATAATGTATTTTTAAAATAACATTGGTAAAATAGTTGTTTTAACCCTAACCCTAACCTCGTTTTATCCCTAACCCTAACCTTGTTTTTATCCCTAACCCTAACCATAACCTTGTCTTTATCCCTAACCCTAACCCTAACCTTGTTTTTATCCCTAACCCTAACCATAACCTTGTTTTTATCCCTAACCCTAACCTTGTTTTTATCCCTAACCCTAACCTTGTTTTTATCCCTAACCCTATCCATAACCTTGTTTTTATCCCTAACCCTAACCATAACCTTGTTTTTATCCCTAACCCTAACCATAACCTTGTTTTTACCCCTAACCCTAACCCTATTAAAATAATGGGAATTTTTCATAATTTTCAGAGATATAAAATGAAGTTAAAAGCAAGAAAAACAAAACTATATTTAAGAAAATTAAGCCTATTTTTAGGATTTTTTTTGTGACATTATTCAGTAGTCTAATCATGCATTGCAAAAAAAATTAATAAATTAAAAATATATCATTGCTGTAATTCATTTTTACTTTTTTACTATTGCACAATATATTTGTAATTATTAAATAATGGCAATTTGAGACATTTTAAATAATTTTTAAACAATGTATTTTTGTATATAATGTATTTTTAAAATAACATTGGTAAAATAGTTGTTTTAACCCTAACCCTGATAACATTGTAGTATTTATGGCAAAAACCAAATTAGAATAATGGGAATCTGAGACATTTTCCATTTTTCATAATTTTCAGAGATAAAATACAAAATCTTTGAATTTTTTTTTTTTTTTATATAATATTGGTTAGATATACTGTTATGGCACCAACTAAATTTTATGTTGATTAGCATAATGAATACTACTATAAAATGTAGTTTAAATGCAAATACAAATTTGACAATGCTTAATTCTTGTGAAAATACTGTTGGCTTTTTACATTGAAATCAGCATTAATTAAATGTAGTACAATAAATACTACTGCTATATAACGTAATATAAAAACATCTTAATTTTAATTTTAAAAATGTTCTTAAAAAGAAAAATAGTAAATAAAGCATTGTGCCTGTATAATATAAATGATTAGAAAAATGGGAATTCAAATTGTAATAAATATAGACATATATAATGTATTTTTGGATGAAATATGACCTTGTCATTTCTTTCGTGAGAGTGACCCACAAAGAGACAAACAGAGACAGAGCCGGTGTGAGAGTGCACAGTCCGCCCACATAGGAGTTTTTTTTTATTTCTCAGTAACTCCTCCCACAGTATTGAATTATAATGCAATACAGTTACATTGTAGAAAGCATTAAAACAGAAGTACCTCAACTCACTGATTACTTTTAAAAATGGGATTATAAACATCGACAAAAAACAAACAAACAAAGTGAAATAGGAAAGATCTGGTCCTTCACCTCGTGAGGATAAACAAAATCGGGCATTTCTCCTAGGTTTTGGCACAAGAAATCAACATGGACCCAAACGTCACACAAGCTTGCAGACAACCATAGAAAATGTCAGGTACAGCTTGGACCAATCATGCGTTTTTATGAAGAAATAATATCAGCTGTTTTTATTCTTCTTTCCTTTTTTTTCTCTCTATTTTATCAGTTTTTTTTTATATTTTACAGTTGAATCAATAAATTGTCATACAAAAAAACCTAAGTAATATCTATATCATTTACCAGTTTTATTAGAAGTATAAGCTGTGATGGTACGTTTAATACTATCTGGCATTCAGACCTTTCTACAAACCCCAGTAGAGTCTCTTCCCCCAAACTTTTCAGTGAGAAATTCTTCATTTCAACACAAGGGGGCGCTTAAGAGCAGTGCTATTCAGTAAACAAACTACAGTTTGCAGAGAAATAAATACAACTTTCAAGATACACAGCAATAACATTGACGACATCAACCAAGAAAAAAAAAAAAAAAGTCAACAAACAACAAGGGGAAAATAAAAACAAATGAAACACAAGGAACCCATGATTGTCTATAAATGAAAGACACACGAGGACGGTGTAGCTAAAGACTAGCATTCAGACTATTTAGTGGTATCGTTCGCCAACTAATGGAAAAGGTTACCGTGAAATCGATAAAATGCCCTTTATTCTACAGATTCGGATTCAAATTAGTTCATTTTCAACATTTTTACAACCAATCTTCCAACTCAAAAAAAGAAAAACCAACTAAAAGAGCGTCTGTTTTTTCGCACAAACTGGCGGGAAAAGTGGATTGAAGGAAATGCAGTGCTTTAATTGGACAGAACTTTGAAAAGAGTCACTGTCTCGCTCCTTACACCTATTCATTTTTTTTTTTACAAGCAGCGTCAGTGAGAGGTCTAAAGGTCACACCTTTTATGTGTATCTGTTTACGTTTTTAAAGTCACAAACTCCTGGAGAACATCAGTTTACAAGAGAAACACCAACCCCACGACCCCTCGCGTGTGTTTGTAAACTTGTACGCTTCTGTACAAGACCTAAAAGACTGTTTGGAAAACACACCTGGTTGTTTTGGGTGTTTTAATGGTGTTAATTGTAAAGATATTTACAGGCCGGTAGGCATTTGTGCCTGAATAGTCTGCGATCACATTTGTATTTGTGGAAGACTTTCGTTTGTTACTCTTAGTAACGGTTTTAACCAGACAAAACTCACGAACATGACACCGACGTCTTAAAAACTGTTCACCAGCTGCCACTGCTGTGCAAAACATTGGAACTTGACAGAATAAATACAATTATTATTACGTATATTACTACTATTGTCATCATGGTCTTCATCATCACCATCACTAATGTCGTTCCTACTAAGTGTACTCGATCAGTTTGTGGGACAGTGAGCTGCTATGCACAGGATCTGGTTGAGTGTGTTTGTTGTGGAAGTGAATGAGGGTTTGGGCACTTGTGCAGGCGTGAGTGTGAACCAGGGACTCTGGCGAAAGTGTAACGCAATGTTAAGTTTGGTCACGTGGTACGTGGGCGTGTCATACGTGACTGAGAGACTGGATGGCGCTGGGTTCTGCAGCGCGGGCCAAGCTGTGCCACATCGGGGTTGTGTTGTGGGTGGACGAATGGAGTGGATCCTTATCGGCTAGAGACAACATCATAGCATATGCCTAGAAAAGAAAAAAAAAAAAAAGTAATACATTGTTAGAAATACGCCAACTATATTCATGGACTATGTATTTTTATATATAAAAAGTATATTAACACTAAATAAAAACACTAATGATGGTATTATTATTACTGTTATTAATAATAATTAATAACATAATTAATAAAACAATATATTAATTTTAATATAATATAATTATAATATAATTTATTTACCACCACTTCTACTACTAAAAATGAAATATCAGTAATTCAATAAGTAATTTATTTAAAGTTTTTTTTTAATATTCATGGCAAATTACTACTACTACTAATACTAAAACTAAATAATAACACTAAAATAAAATATTAGTAATTCAATAAGTCATTTATTTAAAGTTTTTTTTTTACACATTACACCTTTGTTATTTATGAAATATTTATTTATTAATTCATTATTATTAATAGTAACTCCCAGATGATGGTATTACTATTGTTATTAATAAAATGTAATTTTATTAATAAAACAATACAATTATGTTAATTTTAATATACAAATTGTATTCATGGGACATTTTATACTTGTTATTATTAATAATTATTAATAAGAATAATTTATTTACTACTACTACTAATAAAACTAAATAATTATAATAATAATAATAGTAATCATAATAAATAATAATATCATTAAAATAAAATATTAGTAATTCAATAAGTCTTTTTTAATATTCATGGCAAATTTATTGTTAATTATTAATTAATAATAAATTATTTATTGTTAATTAATTTTTATTAATAATAACACCTCAATGATGGTATTAAAAATACATTTACTTTATTAATAATTTTAATATACAAATTGTATTCATGGAACATTTGATACTTGCTATTATTAATTGTTATTAATAAGCTAAATTTATTTACTACTACTACTACTGAAACTAAATAATAATAATAATAATAATAATAATAATTATTATTATTATTATTAATAATAACAGTAAATAAATAATTAATTCATTACTATTTTTTTTTCATTATTATTAATAATAACAATCCAAAGATTGTTTTATTATTATTAAATTTAAAATACAAACTGTATTCATGGAACACTGGATAATTGTTATTATTAATTATTATTAATAAAAATAATTTATTTACTACTACTAGTACTAATACATTTAAATAATACTACTACTACTATAACATTTCTTGTGTTTCTTGTTTTTTTCTTGTATTATTTTCTTGTATTTTTGTTCTTGTATTATTATTAATAACACTAAAATGAAATATTAATACATACACAAGTCATTTATTTACAAATATTTTTTTCTGAATTTATATTAATTTAAAAAGTGGAATTTTAAATGACAGTTTTAGTTTTGTGCTCTATGAGTATTCGACCAACTGTTACCTGTGACTTAGACTTCCTGTATAGAGGCTGCTTGATGCCTTCTTGAAGGTGGGCGGGGCCAAAGCTGGTGACATCACTGTCGCTAAGGTCTCCGTCCTCCATACTAAAGTGACGGATGTGATCCAGCGTGGAGAAACTGCTGTGATCTTCATCATCCTCATCCTCATTAAACCTGCAAATGACGCAGAGATTATTTATAAAAGTTGATTGACAACCAAAAAAATTAATGGACATAGCGAGTTTTTTGTCCGCATACCTTCGTGGTGACGATTTGCTATTCATCTCCAGATCATCTGGTCCCTCGAAATCAATGTCGTCATTTATGTCATGATCTAGGCTGCTAGGCACGCCGTCCTCACTGGGTTTCCTGGCGCTGTCGCTATGCTCCACTTCCTCTTCCTCTGCTCCAAGCTCCTCCCCTTCTTCTTCGTCCAGGTCACGTGACCCCTGACCAGGCAGGGCTTTGTCGCCATCAAAATGACTGCCGTTCAGCCTACGGAGAACATTTACAATGACATATCGCAGGCATGAATTTTTGACTGATATGCCGAACCCTAATTACAGAAAGAAAATCATTTAGCGTTCAAACCGAGTTCTGTTTGTCTCGAAAAAATAAACCACCTTGAAAAGCAGAACCACATGCCCACGCTTTCTAAATGAGAGGAAATGCTCCGAGAAAGAAGGCGAGTGTGTGTTGGAGAAAGAGACTGTTTGTCATCAGTTACGAGGGCCCCTGGTTGGCAGAAACGAGCCGCCCATCGGCAGGGCACTTAGACAGCAGGCCTCTACACTTCCTCTCACTTATTTTCAGCTCTCTCTCTCACTCAAACAGCTCACATCTCCTCTTTCCCTAGTTTATTTTCTTCTTTATCTCCAATTCATCTAATAGGCCAAATATTTAGCTGACAGCCCATTTGGTGAGTGGAGGGAAGGAGCTGCCAAAGCAGTCATTTCCCCACAGAGACAGAGGCCAGCTATCCAAACTCACTCACACACACACACACACACACACACACACAAATATGCGCTAGCCAAAAGAGCCACATTAAGGCTGATTCACTCGTTTTGTCCTGATTCTACTATTTCCTTGACTTAAAAATAGCAACTTCCCATTTGAACTTTAAAAACAGAGAGGAAAAATTACTAACACATTAAGGATAAAACAATATAAGTGTGTGTGTACAGATGTGCAACGGAAAGATCAGATCAATCTATCTGTCCATCTGTCCATTTGTCCAACCATCCATTCATCTGTCTGTCCATTCGTCCATCCATCCATCCATCTGCCCGTCTGTCCACTCGTCTAGCTGTCCAACCATCTATCCATCTATCTGTCTGTCCATTCGTCCATCTGTCCAACCATCCATCCATCTGTCTGTCCGTTCGTCCATCTGTCTGACCATCTATCTGTCTATTCATCCATGTGTGCGACCAGCCATCGATCCATCCATCCATCCGTCTAACCATCCATTTATCTATCTGTCTATCTGTCCAACCATCCATCTATCCATCCATCTTTCTATCTGTCCATTTGTCCATCAATCCATCCATCCGTCCATCTGTCGGACCATCCTTCTATCTATTTGTCTGTCTGTCTGTCTGTCTGTCTGTCTGTCTGTCCATTCGTCCATCTGTCCAACCATCCATCCATCTGTCTGACCATCTATCTGTCCATTCGTCCATGTGTCCGACCAGCCATCGATCCATCCATCTGTCCGACCATACATTGATCCATCCATCTTTCTATCTGTCCATTTGTCCAACCATCCACCCATCCATCCATCCATCAATCCATTTATCTGCCCTTATGTCCATTCGTCCATCTGTCCAACCATCCATCCATCCATCCATCCATCCATCCATCCATCCATTTATCTGCCCGTATGTCCATTCGTCCATCTATCCATCCATCCATCCATCTGTCTGTCCATTCATCCATCTGTCTGACCATCTATCTATTTATCTGTCCATTCATCCATCTGTCTGACCATCTATCTATTTATCTGTCCATTCGTCCATGTGTCCAACCAGCCATCCATCTGACTGTCCGTCTGTCCATCCATCTGTCCAACCATCCACCCATCCATCCATCGATCCATCCATCCATCTGTCCAACCATCCATTTATCTATCTGTCATCTGTCCAACCATTCATCCATCTATCTTTCTATCTGTCCATCTGTCCGTCAGTCCATCTGTCTGAGCATCCTTCTATCTGTCCGTCTGTTCATTCATCCATCTGTCCAACCATCCATCCGTCTGTCCATTCATCCATTTGTCTGTCTATCTATCTATCTATCTATCTATCTATCTATCTATCTATCTATCTATCTATCTATCTATCTATCTATCTATCTATCTATCTATCTATCTATCTATCTATCTATCTATCTATCTATCTATCTATCTATCCGTCCATTTATCTGTCTGTCTGTCTGTCTGTCTGTCTATTCGTCCTTCTGTCCAACCAACCAACCATCCATCCATCCATCCATGTTCTTATTACATTTCAAAAATCCTCAGGAGAAATCTGAGACAAAGTCTATACTTAAGTGAAACATAACTTGATAACTCTATTATGTCCTTAAGCAATAACATGTTTCCTCTAGGTTTCATCTCTCACCTCCCTCTATTTCAGATTTCCACCTCCAGTCTTCCCTCAGATTAGTGTAACGCCACAGGGTTAACTGTATAAAGCCCTTTTCACATCCCTGATAATCCTCGAAATCACCTTCCCTCATCACTCCACACCCTGCTAATACTGCGAGAGAGGGAATGAGAGACCGAGAAAGGCAGCGATGGCGTGATGATGAAAACAGATCAGCTAATTAGAGAGAGCTGTGGTAATTTGTGGAGGATAAAGTATCTATCAGGAGCAGTCACTCTGACAGGAAACATTCAACGACCTCTGACCTCCTCTCCCACACCTACTTCCTGTTCACAAACACATGTTGGGACCAGATGTGGGACGCGCGCAAACACACGCAGCCGATGTTGTAATGACTCTAGGATCTTTTTAATGAAACAATGAAGAAATCCAAAAACAAAAGCCTGTAAGATCTTTATCCGTCACACACACGGATGACCAGGTCAAACATTTAAACCGTCATCCAACCTGATGATCACTGCTGGGAAATGATCAGCGATAATTATCATATGCAGATGGCAAAATTCATGTACGCGCACGCAGCCAAAAGTCAACAGCGTTCTGCACGCGCTCGCAATCGGCCAATCAGTAATCACGTCCTGCTGGAGACCTGCCCTAATCTTTGCTCTTAAAAACCGCAGGCGACAGGCTAATGATTAACAACCGTACAGAATATATGTACGCACACAGATACGCTCACATGTGCGGTTAATACACACTGCGATACCAGTTCGCTCCTTTCATGTGATGCTATTCACTCAGAGGTGAGGGTTAATGAATAAGGCATGAGAAGTGTTGTGTTCAGTAATGTTTGTGTATAATAACCTCCAATATGCCTTAGGCAACTAGTGCCAACTGATGACTGACAGCCTAATGGACACTCCGTTTGTGTGCGAGTTTGCGTGTGTGCGTGAGCCCACACATGACTGTGTGTAGTTAAAGTTGAGTTTTAATGTGAATACCTAAAATTTACCATAAAAGATCAACTTGTTCAACTTTTGACACACATTGATTTAAAAAATAATTAATTAAAAAATAAATAATTATAATCTAATATATTAATAATAAAATAAAATAAAAGAACCCATGTGAAGATTTATTTGAACCTGCTTGTACAAGCTTAATATTTGAGCATATGCGTTAACCACTAACCCAGAATCTCATTACAAATGGGAAATTTTATCCAAGACAATTGGATTTTGTTGTATTTATTAGTGTAAATGAGGAAGAACATGGTATTTACCCTTCTTCGGAGTGTGACGGAGACGTGGCGTTCCGTGCCGTGTTACTGATGAAGTTTCGTATTTCATTAAAATACGAGTCCTCCTTGTCCTCCAAGATGGCACTGCCACTGTCCAGCTCTGAACGGGGCGACGACATTGCCGTGCCTACATATAAAAAACAACACATATTAGTATAATGTCTGTGTATTAATGTAAATCTTAAATAAATAACCATTAATAGTTGAAGATAAAGTTATTTACATTTTGTTTTTTATAATTTACAATTAAAATTTTTACAAATATATATTTAGATCAATAGTTTACATACACCTTGTAGAATCTGCAAAATGTTAATTATTTTACCAAAATAAGAGGGATTATACAAAATGCATGTTATTTTTTTATTTAGTACTGACCTAAATAAGATATTTCACATAAAAACTATTATTATAGAGAAAATAATACTTGAATTTTTAAAAATGACCCTGTTCAAAAGTTTACATACACTTGATTCTTAATACTGTGTTTTTACCTGAATGATCCACAGCTGTTTTTTTGTTTAGTGATAGTTGTTTATGAGTTCCTTGTTTGTCCTGAACAGTTCAACTGCCTGCTGCTCCTCAGAGCTTATTTGGTTTATCAGCATTTTTGTGTGTTTGAAACCTTTCCAACAATGACTGTATGATTTTGAGATCCATCTTTTCACACTGAGGACAACTGAGGGACTCATAGGCAACTATTACAGAAGGTTCAAATGCTCACTGATGCTTCAGAAGGAAACAAAGCATTAAGAGCCAGGAGGTGAAAACCTTTTTAATTTGAAGATCAAGGTAAATTTAACTTATTTTGTCTTCTGGGAAACATGTACGTATTTTTCTGAACTTCTGAAGGGCAGTGCTAAATGAAAAAAATATGATAAAATAAGATAAATGTACACATCTTCATTCTGTTCATAAGTTTTCACCCCCCAGCTCTTAATGCATTGTGTTTCCTTCTAAAGCATCAGTAAGCGTTTAATGATAATTTTGCAGATTCTGCAAGGTGTATGTAAACTTTTGATTTACATTTACATGTCTGTACATATGTGTGGGTACCTGATAAATTACCGTTCTCATGCTTTTTGAGGTGCCTGTCCAGGTTGGTTTGTTGCCCGAAACAGCGGTCACAAAGATGGCATTTGAAGGGTTTCTCTTTGTTATGGATGTTACGGATATGGCGCTGAAGATTCGACGAAATACTGAACGAGCGATCACAGTACTTACATCTGCGGACACACACAGACACATACGAACATAATTAGACAATACAGTATTTACAATATACAGACACGAGATATCAAACCCTCTTGTGTTATCCGTCTCTCGCACACAGGCAAGGTCCTAAACACATGATTGAGTGGTCATGAACTCTTTGTCTCTAATCTTTGGCCAACTCAGTAACACTCAAACTCTCTCGTCCACATCCTCCCTCTGCTCTGAAAACGGCTGCATGTGCCAAGTCTCTTCACACAGAATTATCCGTATGATTACGTGATCCTATCTTCCCCTCCACCGTAGAGTTAAGCGCTAAACTGTGTCTCCCAGGAACCTGTTATCTCTCCCTCTCTCTCTCCGTCTCGCCCCCCTCCAAACGCAATAGAAAAAATAGAAATTAAATTGCAGTTAAAGGCTGATCACCGGCTCGTTTAAAGCGCTGCCAGCACGAGGAGATTGAGGCTATCTGGAAAGTAACACAGCCCTGTACAAACCTCCCCTGTGGTCAGACGGACCACAAACGCAGTGTGTGCGCACGCCTGTTTCTGTGCAGTATTTTAAAACTCCCTGAAAGAGTCTGAGCCCCAAACACAGGCCTAATTACCCAGCTGCCTTTGCTGGCCTGCAGCTGTACGGCACTCATCACCTCCATTATTCATACACACTTCCTTCAGTCTCCCTGTCTGTCTGTCCTCTGCCATTGTGGACTTCACCTCACTCTTACCCAACTGTGTATATCAAATAAGAAAATTATATTTCCTATTATTGTATTTATTAAAGCCATGCATGAATCTCATGAAATTTGTGAACTATTTTTGAATTTTTCGGGTCGGTAAATATTGGTCACAGACTCACTAAAAACTCGCAAATCATGTTTTCATGCCATTTTAAGTCTTATTTTGACATAAAGTGGTTATATCGAAGTGTGCAAGTTGTTTACTTACTTTTTAAAATTAGTCTTCCCAATAACGCCATTATATTGTTCATTCAGACTGATTAGTGCATTAGTATATAACTCAACTGTTGTGCCTCATGCTGTTTGCTGAGTATGTGAATAACTGATTACATCATACAGTATATATTAGTGTGTGTGTGTGTGTGTGTGTGTGTGGGACAATGTGTCACCTGTAAGGCTGCTCTCCTGTGTGTGTCCGTAGATGTCTTGTAAGGTTGGCCGAGCGTGGGAATATCTTGCCACAGTATCTATAGGGGAAGGAAACAGATCTCTAGGAACAATACTCAGCAATACACACACACACACACTTCCCAAAAACACCCTGCATTCCATGCTAAGGGCTGTCATCACTCATTAAACATCAAACAAATGTTTACTTAAACATCTTAATAATGAAACAACAAAAACAAACAAAAGTTATTGTATTTATTATACTTTAGTTCATCTTAATTAAGGCTGTCATGATATACCGTTATAACAATAACTGTAATATTTATCAAATTCGATTTTTTTTAGTAGGTATCACGATAATAGCATTATCAAAGATGGTTTTGACCATGATAATTGTGTAGGGAAAATCTAATATTATGACGTAATCATACATATTGAGCATACATATTGACTATAAACTGTTTAATATTTTTGTTTGTTATTACATTTGTTTAAATTTGTTTGAATAGTTGCAATTTGTTTTGATTGTATACTTTAGATATTTTTTAGATTCCTTGTTCAGTTACTAGTTTGTTTAGGCTTGTTCGTTTACTCACTGCATTATCTTTTTTTTTTTAATCTTTATTTATAGGTTTGTTTGTTTAATCACTGAAAATGGCCTAGTTGTGATTGTTTACTTAATATATAATCTTTTTTAGATTTATTTGTTTAGATACTATACAATCTTAGTTTTGTTTGTTTACTTGCTATACACTATCAGTCAAAAGTTTTTGAGCAGTAAGATTTTTAGTGTTTTTTTTTAAAAAAGCCTGAATTTTTTTTTGATGCAAAAACTGTAAAATTTGCATTTTTATTACTATTTAAAATAACTGTTTTCTATTTGAATATATTTTAAAATGTAATTTATTCCTGTGATTTCAAAGCTGAATTTTTAGCATCATTACTCCAGTCTTCAGTGTCACATGATCCTTCAGAAATCATTCTAATATTCTGATTTGGTGCTTAAAAACATTTCTTATTATTATTATTATGTTGAAAACAGTGTCACATTTTTTTTTAGGTTTCTTTGAAAAATAGAAAGTTCAGAAGAACAGCATTTATCTGAAATAGACATTTTTTTTAATATTATAAAATGTCTTAATCATCACTTTTGATCAATTTAAAGCATCCTTACAAAACAAAGGTATTAATTAAAAAAAAAATATATATAATATATATATATAATGGTACAAAAGCTTTTTTATTTCAGATAAATGCTGATCTTTGGATCTTTCTATTCATCCAAGAATCCTGAAAAAACTCAACTGTTTTAAATATTGATAATAATAATAATACATGTTTTGTGCATCAAAACAGCATTTTAGAATGATTTCTGAAGGATCATGTGATACTAAAAACTGGAGTAATGATGTTGAAAATTTAGCTTCGATCACAAGAATAAATTACATTTTAAAATATATTCAAATAGAAAACCATTTTAAATAGTAAACATATTTTTTTTTAAAAATGTACAGTTTTTGCTGTATTTTGTATCAAATAAATGCAGGCTTGGTGAGCAGAAGAGTCTTCTTTAATACACATTAAAAATCTTACTGTTTAATTATTCTATAATTTGTTTTGTTTGTTTCACTCATGGTATTTAAAAGTCAATAATTCAAGTGTTTTTATTAAGATATGGTCATAATGTGCTAGAAAGAACTGGGTGTTCATCGTCATTGTTACCTGCAGGTGTAGCGCTCTTTGCCTTTGCGTAACAGTGTCTCAGGAAGGGTGGTGGGCGGAGCCCGGAAGTCGAACATGGAGGGAACGGAACGCATGATGTCACCACTGTCTGGCTTCAAAGAGCCGAAGGATTCCAGCTTTTCGGCCATGTTTTCAATCGCCGACATCTGCGAGAGATAGAGAAAAGTTTTATTACCTCACTGTGAGGTCTTTAAGGACACACATCCCCACTGTGTTACTCGCATTTATTGACGTGGAGTTGCATTCTACCACAGATGTGCGGGGCAAAGCGCCGACCGTGAACTTTCACTCTCGGATAACAGTGCGAAATGCTTTCGCCGATCTGTAATGTCCAATTTTGGCGCACAAACTCAGCTAACAATGCACGTTATAAGATGGACCACACATGTGCACACACACAGAGAGATTCATGCGGATAAGAACCGCTGCCAATTTGCTAATTAAGCCTAACAGTTGCTTTCATCAGAAATGGACACACTCTCAAAGGGGATGGAGATACATGTGTGTGTCAGCCAGAGAATGAGAACACCATAAGGCCTGAGTGTGTGTGTGTGTGTGTAAGGCGTGCTGAAGAGCAGGAGTGATTCATGTCCTATGTTGGCCATAAAGCATTCAGTGCACAATATGAGCAGACAGCACATTCGTCAATATGAAAGATGTTGACATTACTGATCAAGGCTGAGACAGCAGTAATAATGATATCATAGGAAGGAGAGGGAGGGGACGGAGCTGGGGGAGGGAGGGGAGGGAGGGCCGTGGGGTCCCTGTAGGCGAGCGGGCCTATCAACAGAGTGGATTTGCATTATTTCATGTGTGTATTGAATTTTCCCCTTTTCTTATTTCGGGTTTTGGTGACAAATCAGTCCTGATTCACAGTGAAGGACATATATGATACACATTGAATTGTATACATTACACACAATGTTTCCTTCTGCAGAAAATATTACAGAAGTTCTAAGAAAGAAATACATTTCTGTAGACTTTTTGTATCCCATTCCAAAGATCTCAAAATAAACTCATTTCTCATCAAGTTCCTCCAAGACCAAGTAATCTGCTCTGTTATATATAAAAGAACAAAACATACACAAATGCTTGTTGACATATAAGTAAACTGAGTGTGGATGGCTTAGGTAATCTTTGATGAGATTGATGAGAGGTCACATTGAGATCTTTGACTTTGTTTTGCACATATGAGATATTTTGTCCTAAAGAAAAACCAAAGAATTAAAGAAAGGGGATACGTCTTTAAATTTCTAAGTGTTATGTGAACGGAGAGGACAAAGAAAGGGGCACCAACTGAGAGAGTGAAAGATTGACACAAGATAATTTAGACGTATGATGAGGAATGACAGCTGGGAGTTAAAGTTCTCCATTGGAACGTCAGGCTCACATCCTCTGGGAGGATGTGAGGTGTCAGACCTGTTTGATTAGGGATACCCCAACTCTCTCTCCCGCTCTCCATAAATCTCAGAGAGAAGGAGGGAGAGATGGATGGAGAGATAGAAGTGTTTCTAATGAACTAGTGTCATCTGGATGATGATGTGCTGTCTCTACTAATGCTAGACTAACACACTAACATTTCCACCTCAACAAAACAGTCATTTTTCACTTATCAGCCCAGAGACTAAACCCTTATAAGTCTTGAGTGCATGTTTATCTAGTTATCTCATTATCTAAATGAGCACACAAAATACCCTCTCTATATATGCAGTCATATGCATTCTTTCATAAAGTAAATACAGTTGAAGTCAAAAGTTAACATACACCTTGCAGAATCTGCAAAATGTTACTTATTTTACCAAAATAAGAGGGATCATACAAAATGCTGTTATGTTATTATTTAGTACTGACCTGAATAATATATTTCACATTAAAGATGTTCACATAGAGTCCACAAGAGAAAATAATAGTTGATTTTTTTTTTTAAATGACCCTGTTAAAAATAGTTGAGTTGAGTAATAGTTGTTCATGAGTTGCTTGTTTGTCCTGAACAGTTAAACTGCCTGCTGTTCTTCAGAAAATCCTTTAGGTCCAAATTCTTTTGTTTTTCAGCATTTTTGTGTAATTGAACTATTTTCAACAATGGCTGTATGATTTAGAGATCCATCTTTTCACACTGAGGACAACTGAGGGACTCATATGCAACTATTACAGAAGGTTCAAATGCTCACTGATGTTTCAGAAGGAAACACAATGCATTAAGAGCCGGGGGGTAAAAACTTTTGAACAGAAGGAAGATACACATGTACATTTGTCCTATTTTGCCTAAATATATATATATATATTTTCATTTAGTACTGCCCTTCAGAAGCTACAGAAGATACTTACACATTTCCTAGAAGACAAAATAAGTTACATTTACCCTGATCTTCAAATTTAAAAAGTAAGATTTAACAGATTTAACAAATGGAGACTTTTACTCAAATTTTCTGCTTCTATGAATTTGCTCCAGAGGAAAATACCTCAGTAATTTCATGTGACTTCAATATCTCTCAAACTGTCATCAAAGTGTGCTCAAAGTCAGTTTTAATGAGCTCAAATATTTCTCATCCCATACGTCCAAGACCAAATGATTTGTACTATGCTATCAAAATTACTTTTATAGCTCTATGACCTTACTGCATGACTCATTTGTGTCTATTTCCATTTCTCCCAAGGAATTTTAGGAGAAACATCTGAGAAACAAAGTTACATGAAACATAACTCATTAAGTCTTCCGAGCTATAAAAGCGCAATAAAACATCCCTCCGGGCCAGAGGTTTTGTCCACAAAGTACGTCTAGGTCAAAAATACACACAGACACACGCATATTTTATAGCCATTTTGATTGGTACTTGAAGTCTAAACATATTACCATAGATTGGCATCTCTATGATTGCTGTAACAACTAAGTCCAAAGAAATCTGCGATCGGCAACGATTGGACTTCCTGGATCGCTAAGTAGCCTTCACCGTCTCTGTGGTAGGGCAGCTGTTGAGTTGCCCGTTCTCAGTAGTGTGTGTCTGAGAGGGCCTTCATTAGCAAGAGCTTTTTCAATTGTTGATCTTATCAGGGTACCAGATGTCTTGGCTTTGGAAACCCCCCTTGTGCTATCACACACACACACTCAGAGCGGGTCCCAGAGAGACTGTTACCCCTCCAGTGATGCGATGCCGTACGGGAGTGTCGCCACCCCAAATCAGAGCCGTGGTCTGTTACTCTCTCTGTGTAAATAATCACATTCACTCACATTCGCGGCATTATCAGGGGTAGCCATCAGAAATAACAACTGTTCTGTCTGGTTAACACACACACTGGCACACAAGAGTGGAGACATGCTACACCAAATGACACATGAACAGCAGATTCATTCACACCGCCAGAGTCAGAAGACATTCCTTCAGTGTTCAACCAGTGTGTTTTTATAATATTTAGAAAATCAAATGTTCTGTTTCACGGTACTAAAATCCAAAAAATGAATAAATGAGTCATCATGCATTGAACAGATCACGCAACAATCAAATGGTTTACTGGCTAAACATGAATCTTCTCTTACTGGGAATGACTTTGGACCATATTTAACTGTTTTAGGTGCAATTTGGTCCATGCATTTGTTTCTTTGAGCCATGCATTACATCTAGCATGTCATGCTAGTAGTGAACTGCATTGTGGGTACATGTGTATTGCAGAAGTTAGGTGTGTGTGTATTGAGTTGCATGGAATTATTAAGCGTGTATGAGTGTATGTGTGTGGTGAAAGCACATAAATGACTCGGTTTGAGATAACTTACCCATGTTCTCTGATCAGGCATGCGAAACTGGAGGCGGGACAGAAGGGAAACAGCAAATCAAAATCAAGAATCAAACTGACTGTGTGTTATTATGCAATGTGATGCTTAGTAGAGGTTAACATCCTACCCTGGTTAACTAAATTTTATTACACATTACACATTTATTTATTTTAATTAATTCATTTATTTATTTATTTTAATTTAATTCAATAATTAAATAATTTAATTTAATTTAATTTTATGCAGTAGTTACCTAATTATTTGTGCTAACATTTTTTAGGGTATTGGGAGGAAAAATCTAATGGAAAAAAATAAATTTATTGATAATTCATTATTATTTTATTATCAATTATCTCATATGCAACTATTACAGAAGATTCAAATGCTCACTGATGCTTCAGAAGGAAAAACGTTGCATTAAAAGCTGGGGGTGAAACCTTTTGAAAAGAATGAAGATGTGTACTTTTGTCTTATTTTTGGGGAAAAAAAATCTTATGTAAAAAATGAATTTGATTGATAATTCAAAATATAAATAAATAAATATAACAAAAATAAAATGAATTATTTCTTCATTTTTTCCCCCATACAATTCACTTGATCTCTCAGTAGATTTAAAACTGCATTTCCCATAATACATCTGTGCTGTCAATAGCATCCCTGGTGCTGATTAGAGAGTCCAGTGAGCATAGTGCAGCAAAGTGGATGCTGATAGGTCACCTCGTTAGGCAGTGTGTCAGGAACATGTGGATATTATCTTGCGCAGACACAAAGCATACACAGGGAATAAATCAGACCAATGAAACAGCCCATAAAACACTGTCCTGAAACAGCCAATAAAACACTACACCATTGAGCGTCTATGAGTGTGTTTCAGGGTCTATATGTGTATACCAGACATATGAGTGTGTGGGGGGGTTTATATGAGAACTATGTATTATGTTCTGATAGCGAACACAGAATGACATAAAGCAGACAGGTTACTTAATACACACTAATGAGACACACAAAACCACACACTTACACTCTGACAAAACCACTCATTCCAGATGCACAGATCACATAAATCACACAGATTTACAATAAATACACACACACTTATGCATAGTCTCCTTCCAGGGATATGGGTTGGTTTAACTGGGTATCATATTGGGACATCATATTTAAAGACACCCATACAGAGACGTGTCACAAAACTCCCACATCTGGATCTGATCACTCAGTCAAAGAACCACAAGGAGGACATGGGAGTCGCTATGCTAATGCTAAAACACTGAGGCCCTGTAAAGCTACTGCCAACATACTGTAGCTATTACGTCAACTCTAGCGTCACGAGGAGTTATTTTGTCAATAGCAGAAATTGCATTCAATGGGACAAGTGATGTTATGTCAGCATTTACAATTGCTTTGAATTTGGTAATGCGCTGAACTTATTTTAAAGCAGCTGTAAGCAGTTTCCGCACCATTAGTGACACTAAACCAAATTAGTTTATTGCAAAAATAATGTTATTGTGTGAGTAAAAAAAGATGTTTGACAACTGACCCTTCGCAAAGACTCGCCCCCTTTAGTTACTGTTGCTATGTCTGACAAACAATGCCGCTCTCACACTGCACATAATGTTCTCACGCAGTGAAAAAAACACTTTGTAGAGCAAACCTAGCAGTCACAGGACATCAATATAATGTCAGGTTGACGTTGGACATCAAGTTGGACAGACGTTGCATTTTGGTAAAGAATGAAAATTGGGTTGACGTCAGTATTTGACGGCAAGTTGACATTGGCTTAACGTTGGATTTTGGTTACACAACCTTAAAACAACAAATTTCACTGTCAGCTGATGTCGGTATTGGACATAATATTAAAATTGACATTAGACGTTGAATTGCCATTGAATTTTGGTCTTCCTCTGAAAAGAAGAGGAAACTGACAACACGCCAACAGACAAGAAAGAGCAGGTTACTTAAGGCCAACGAAGTTAATCTACTCTCCTGTTTGATTTGTTTGTCAGACAAAATGGCAGGTTCAACGTTATGACTGGTCAGGTTGCCTGTCAATCAAGTTCTTTGCGAAAGGTCAAGTCTGCACACCACCTTCCTGTACCTCTGGTGGGAACTGCAACTGTCCCTTTTTTATTTGCGTTTGTGTCTGGAACAGCTTGAATTAGAAAGAGGCAACTGAAAAATAGGCTAATGATTTGTGCAGAACTGTGGGGATGAGGTGATAAAATAAAATGGAGTTAGCAGTGGGAAAATAAACCGACAAATCTCACCTGTGGGTGGAAGAGGAATCCAGGAGCCGGCCTCATATACTTGTCCTTGAGGACCTCGAAAGGATCGTTCATCTTTCTCTTCTCAACCCTGCTGATGTTAAACTTCTATCAGTTCTCATGGGTGAGTTTAACCAAATTAAATCAATTCAATTATACCAAAACACTAGGAAGGACTTGTGATTGACAGTACCTGTAAATGGGATCCATGAAGAAAGGTGTGGGCCTTGCGTGTTGGAGAGACGGGTCAGCCTTGGGTGGCTCCGTTTCTACCCTCTCCTCGCCAAAGATCGGGTTCTTTTTTACCTCCTCTCCTTTTACGCTCTTTCCTCGATTTCGTCCACCAAGACTCAGGTCCAGCGGTTGATCCTGGTTGGTTGATTGTGAGGCTTCCGGTTTCAAAGAAGCGCAGGTTGCGGCAAGCCGCTCTTCCTTCCGCTTGGTGGTGAGGTCAAAAGGAGATTCAACATTTCGGCCCTGAAGTTTTTTACCTTCAACCGGAGGGCTTTCTGGCTCCCCTTTGTGGCCTGGAGGTCTAAGTTGCTCCCTTTCTGGAAAAGGATAGACTGATGGAGAGAAGGCGGGAAAGAAAGATAGAGGGAACATGGAGGGGTAAGGCAATGCCCCGACTTTTTTATCTTGCAGGCCTGCAAGTCCAGTAGAACCAAAGTATTTCTCTGCAATGGAGGCAATTGCCTTGATCGAGTCATTTACAGCACCGGAAACTGCTGTTTGCTCATCCAAAGATGGCGGGACAAGTCCCGGCACTGGGAAGTCTTTTCCGTTATTGGTGTTGCTACTACAACTTGAGTTGACAAGAGTCGGGCTTTGGGCTTCGTTGAACCCTCCGGACTTCCTTTTCGGCCCTTTCCCATTCACTCGCACCCGTTCCCGGTCACTTTCCACTTCGCTGTCCAACTCTGAACCTGAAGTGCTTTCTAGCTCACTCCCGCTTGGAGTGCTGACGTCGTCTAGATCGCTGCTCTCCGACTGGTCACTCATCTTCCCACTGTGCCTTGGTTTGGAGGCGGATCCTTCTCTCTGACGCTCAACGCTCTCGCTTTCTCCATTAAACGAATCCTTGCGTAAACTCTTCAAGAGTTCATGCGACCCAGAAATGGGTGAGGACATCAGCGGACTCTTCCGTAGCTCACCGCTTGGAGGGCCGTTAATGGGTGACGTGGATGGGATTAGAGGGGGCCGGTGGTAAAGTCCCGATGGGAAAAGTCCTGGAAAACTGAACGGGAATGCTGGAGGGGCTGCTGGGAATGTCAACCCACCGTGATGCCGGTTGGTCCCGAAATAGTCTGCTAAACCAGGACTCCCATGGCTCATTCCGGCCAGTGCGGACTTGTCTAGGCCAGGGGTGCCAGGGAGGGCCATGCCCTGGGCAAACAGCCCTCCGGCGGCAGCAGCAAAATGGTTTTTACCCTCACAGAAGCGCCGGTGCTTGTTTAGGGACGATGTGGTGCTAAACATCTGGCCACAGTCTTTGCACTTGATCTGAGTGCGACAGTCCGCGTGCATACGCTTGTGGCGGCACAGATTGGAGAACTGTGTGTAAGATTTGTGGCAGACCTCACCTAGAGATAGTGAGACATGGAAATATGGCGGTCAATTTAGGCATGCCACACATTCATTCACAAAGCAAACAAAAATGCAAGGATGGCAGCTAAAAGAATGCACTGTCAAATGCAGGTGCACACACACACACACACACACACACACACAGAGACGAGGACATCACAATGGCTCTATTTTAAGCGTGAGAAGGAAACCGAGTTGAATGAATCCTCTCCCGCAGGTCCGTTCCCATGGACCAAGCGTCGTCTCTGTCTATCACACACACACACACACACACACACACACACACACACATCTCACATCATTACAGACATTAAACAAAACTCATGATGAATCCTAAACTCTAAACCGTTCATGTCTCTGCACACACACTTCATCCTCTCAGCAGTGTATACAGTACAGTTAAATCCCTAACACACATTTTGAAAGTGATCAAATCACCCTATACGTTACCTATCTAACACCTCTAGTGTGAAATGGAGCCTTTTAACCATGCGCATTTCTCATCATAATCACATATCCTATTGCAAACGTGACATTTTCAAAATTTATGGGAGCTTGGGAGTCTAGTGGGGTGGGTTTGTTAATCCCTGTCGGATTGCATGAGGTGTGAGGTGCCGAATGAGAGGATGTTCTACCGCGGGATGTGTTTATAGAGTCGGTCACTCAAACAGACTGATCAAGAGATGGGATGTAAATATTAGTGCAGGGTAAAAGGACGACTTTAAGATAGGATAAGGAGGAATGATAATTCCTTCATTATTACTTACCCTCGTGTTGTGACAAACCAACGCTGGCGTTTAAAAGTTTGGGATTTTTAAAGATGTTTCTTATGCACATCAAGGCTGTTTAGTTGATCAAAAATACAAAAATGTAATATTGTGAAATATTATTACTAGAGCGGTCTATTTTAATATACATTTATTCATGTGATAAGTGTCAAATGATCCTTCAGAAATCATTCTAATATGCTGATTTATTATCAATGTTGGAAACAGTTGTGCTGCTTAACATTTCTTTTTCAACCGGTGATATTTATTTTCAGGATGAATAAAACATTAAAAAGGACAGTATTTATCTAAAATAGAAATCTTTTCGAACAATATACACTACCGTTCAAAAGTCTGGGGTCAGTAAATTTTTATTTTTTCTTTTTGAATGAAATTAATACTTTTATTCAGCAAGGATGTGTTAAATAAAAAGTATTAGCAAATATTTATATTTTAAATAAATCTATTTTTTTTCCTTTTTTTTTATTCATCAAAGTATCCTGAAAAAAACTATAACAGGTTCCAAAACAGATTTTCTAATAATAAATCAGCATATTAGAATGATTTATGAAGGATCATGTAATAACATTTCAGAATATTACTGTTTTTTTCTGTATTTTTGATCAAATAAATGCAGCTTGATGGGCATACGAGACTTCTTTAAAAAAACATTACAAGTCTTACTGATCCCAAACTTTTGAATGGCAGTATATATGACTTTCTTTCTTCTGTGGAACACAAATAAGACAGAAGAACTCTTTTTGTCACTTGGACACTGTACATTTTATTTTTGCTTTGAAATGCTTTAAGTTTTAGAACAACACAAGGGTGAGTAAATGACAGATTTGTAATTTTTGATGAACTATGCCTTTAAGAGTTCACACATATCGTACATTCAGGAAGCACAGCAGACGTACGCACACACATCGCTTATATAATTGTGAACAACTGGACACACTCGGATGAACAGGTGTGAAATCTGGGGCGTGTGTGAAGAGAAGATCTGTGGGCACTTCAGAGTGCTGTGTTTTGTCAGTTCTTAATAAACCGTAAGGAAATATTATAAACACATTCCTCAGCGGTGAACAGCCAGTAGTAAATGTGTATTGAGTGTTTGCGTAAAAGAGAGATTTTCTCTTTTAGTTTAGCATAATTAACAATACTGTTTGTTTCAGTAACAAATCCAGAATGAAGTATATGGACACATACATGCAAACAAATACATGAATGAGTTTAATGGCTCTGTTTCAAAACCTACTAAGCAACCTCACTATACACTGCTTTCTAAGGAATCATCCTAACCGAGATGAAACTATATAAGCGACTTGAATTAAAATGTATAAAATAAGATTCAATAAGGCTCACTTGGCTTGTGTATGCATCAAAGTGCATGTGTGTGGTGTAGTTCGGTGTGTGTGTGTGTTGTTGCGAGGTCATTAAGTGTTGTTAGCTCTGCTTGTTCAAATGCTGATTGCTGTAAATGGCTGTGTGTTAGTCTCTGTACGAGTCAGTCTGCATGTGGTAGTGATTTTCCTGGAATGGCCAGAGTTAGCAAGCTAGTTACTGTCTGATATGAGGCGGTGGTGGTGGTTAAGGGGGGCAATGTCTACACGAGCTGTGTGGGATCAGCACTTCGAGGGTCAATGCATGAAGTTCAATCGTGCAAAGTTCAGAGGTCGCAGTACGGTTTAAGACATTTAAATCGTTATGAGGGGCAAGCGAGCTCTTTATGCAGGATGAGATTAAGAATCGAGGTCATTCGCGTATGAGGTCAGGGGTCAGAGGTCCTGCATTGAAATTGAGAGCACAGAGGTGGTTTACTGACATGCATTGTATGGAAATGTAGGGTAAAATGAGTGTTTTGAAAGACTGATTGAATTATAAGAATATGACTATGTTGGTATGTATTGTATAATATTGCCAGTAATATTTAGTCTAGATTTGACTGAAATTCAAGAGTCAGATGTTGGAAAGTGAACCATCACACATTAAAACACAAATGGAGTGTACACAAGGACAGAGACGGCACATTTACAAACACACACATGCATAGTCAATAAATACAGTGCATCAAACATAATATCCTGGAAAAAAAGCTTTTAGGTTATAGCAAATAAACACGGAATAACATTTTATTATTAAATTAAGAAATAATAAGAATAATAAGTAATATATAATATCAATATAATAATAATAATAATTTTCAGTTAAATTGGTCCTCAGTACCTTATGTTAAAGACAACATGAAATCAAAAATTATATATATATATATATATATATATATATACACACATACATACATACTAGAAGTCAAAAGTTTTTGAACAGTAAGATTTTAATGTTTTTGAAAGAAGTTTCTTCTGCTCACCAAGCCTGCATTTATTTGATTCAAAGTACAGCAATATTTGTACTATTTAAAATAACTGATTTCTATTTGAATATATTTTAAAATGTATTTAATTTTTTTTTAAAGCTGACTTTTTATCATCATTACTTCAAGTCACACGATTCCTCAGAAATCATTTTAATATTCTGATTTTCTGCTCAAAAAACATTTATTATTATTATTGTGTTGAAAACAGCTGAGAAGAATTTTTTCGGGTTTCTTCAAAAGAACATAATTTATCTAAAATTGAAATCTTTTCTAATATATAAACGTCTTTATCATCACTTTTGATCAATTTAAAGCATCCTTGCTAAATAAAAGTATTAATTTCTATAATTTCTTTCCCTCAAAAAAAATAAAAAAAAATAAATAAATATTGACTTAAATAGTAAAAATATTATTGTACTGTTTTTGCTGTGCTTTGGATTAAATAAATGCAGCCTAAAAAACTTAAAAATCTTACTGTTCAAAAACTTTTGAAAATTCAATCTCTAAAATAACTTTTCAAAATCTGAATATTCTGTAAAATGGGTTGCAAATGCTGTTTCATGTTGACTTTAAAAGGTACAAGATAAGGATTTTAGACAGATTTGACATTAACATTAGTGCTGGATAACCCAGGCCAGCTGGAGAGCTCCACCAGTCTCAAAAATAGATAAAAATAAAACTTGAATGTCTTTAAAATCATTTTTGGTAAATTTGGTAGACACTTTTTTTTCAAAGTGTGTTATTGTGCATTGAAGGTATACTTGTTTTTAAATACCAGTTGAGCAAATTTAAAATCAAACATAAAAAATTCTAAATTTGGTGGAAATTTCAAAAGGACGCTGGAGCTCTCCAGCTCTGCGGTGTGGTGTTCAGAATAGAAAGCATGCAGACTTACATATGAAGGGTCTGAGTGACTTACATATGAAGGGCTTGACGGAAGAGTGGATGTGTTTGTGTTGTTTAAGGCCCGAGGAGGTGGCGAAGGTCTTGCCGCAGTCGGGGCAGGCGTGAGCTCGCGCCCCCACGTGCTGAGAGCGAATGTGCCTCTGCAAGTTACTGGGGTCTGTGAACACCTGCTGGGTAAAGAGAGAGAGATATAGGGACAAAGTTTATATACACAGCCTTTAGGGTGGATCGCAAATGGTTTTGTTTGGACATCAAAGTGGCTATCCTGTGCTATCCTATCTATGCATGATTGTATAGCCTAGTTAGGTGGCTTTTAATAATTGTATTTATCACTGTATTTTCCGTATTGGAATTATTGTTGAGTTTAAGGTAAAAGGTGAGCTATAGTAGGAGATGCAAGTTTTTGCACACGTTTTTTTTAATGTCTGGACTCTACCTTTGAGCAGTTTTCACATTCGTAATGCTTGCCACTGTCATGTGACATCTGGTGGCGAATCAGGTTTGATTTCCAGTTAAAGGCCTTCGGACACTGATCACACTTGTACTCCCTCTCGTCGGAGTGAGACAGAGAATGAGCGTCCAGACTGAGAGACAGACAGAAAAAGAGAAAGACAGAATTATCAGATTTATTTGTGTTTTGGTAGAAGCATGAATAAAATAAAATAAAATAAAATAATAAATAAAATCAGGGTTCTAAAAAAAAAAAAAAAAAAAAAATCAAAACTAAATAATAAAACAGCAGGGTTCTAAAACATAACAAAACAACAACAACAACAAAAAAATAAAATAAAATAAAATAAGACAGACTGTTTCAAAAATAAAATAAAATTAAATGAAATTAAAATAACAGGGTTCTAAAATAAAATAAAAATAAAAATAAATAAATAAATAAAAGCAGGGTTTTAAAATAAAATAAAATAAAACAAAATAATAGTGTTATTTCAAAACATAAATAAAAACAAAACATAAAAGAGAAATAAATAAAAATAAAATTGCATGGTCCTATAATAAAATAAAATAAAATAGCAGAGTTCTAAAATAAAATAAAACAAACAAAAAACAGCAGGGTTCTAAAACAAATAAAATAAAATAAAATAAAATAAAATAAATAAAATAAAATAAAATAAAATAAAATAAAATAAAATAAAATAAAATAAAATAAAATAAAATAAAATAAAATAAAATAAAATAAAATAAAATAAAAATAAATAGCAGGGTTCTAAAATAAAATAAATACAATAAAATAATAAAACAGCTGGGTTCTAAAATAAAATAAATTAAAATAAAACTGAAAAGTTCTAAAACAAAACAAAACAAAACAAAACAAAACAAAATAAAATAGCAGTGTTCTAACCTCTGAGCATCAGGGAAGACCTGCTCACACTCCTTACACTCCTGTGGGGAGTGGGGTAAGTTCAGGGGGTGAGTGTGTAGGTGCAGCGGGTCAAGATCAGGATCGTCCGTGGTGCTGGGCAGACCCTGCTTTGACAGCTTGAAGCCGGAGGAAGGCAGGGTACCGCACGCATGCTTCTGATGATCCAACAGCTCCGAACCAGACTCAAAATTCAGGTCACAGTCCTCACAACGGTATTGACGCTCCTCTGTAGGACAACAAATTGAGTTAGCAAGCGACAAGTTTCTGAGCGTGTTTATGTGCATATGAGTGCAAACTTACCATGTATGTCTGGAGCCATAGTCTCACATGAAAACTCCTCAGCCTTCATGAACAGTAAGAGTTCCTCACCTGGCTGGACCTCACGGACCACACGGTAAAAGATCTAGAGAAAGAGAGAGAAAGATGTTTAACATGAGAGATAACACTACTGTTATTAGTTAATATTCATGAGCCAAGTTGATAAACTTTACAGCAGAACTATCTGTATTTTTTTCAAGCAAAAAAGAAATGATTTCAAATGACAATTCATTTTGATGGACAAACAATGATGAGAGCATGAGCTTGAGCATGTGTGCTTGAAAGAGACGGTGTTAAAGAATGAAAAAAATAATAATAACATAAAATAAAATAAAATAGCAGGGTTCTAAAATAAAATAAAATAAAATAAAATAAAATAAAATAAAATAAAATAAAATAAAATAAAATAAAATAAAATAAAATAAAATAAAATAAAATAAAATAAAATAAAATAAAATAAAATAAAATAAAATTAGATACCAGAGTTCTAAAATAAACTAAAACAAAATCAAACAAAATTAGATACCAGAGTTTTAAAATAAAATAAAATGATGGGAGCTTGAGCTCTAGTGTGTGTCTATGAAAGAGACAGTGTTAAAAAATCCAAATAAAATAAAAATAAAATAAAATACAATAAAATAAAATGATAGAAGCCTGAGCTTGAGCGTGGGTCTTTGAAAGAGACGTTAAAGAATCCATATAAAATAAAATAACATAAATTAAAATAAAATAAAATAGCAGGGTTCTAAAATAAAATAAAATAAAATAAAACTAAATAAAATAAAATATGGGAGCCTGAGTTTGCGCATGTTTTGACAGAAACAGTGTTAAAGAATCCACATAAAATAAAATAAAATAAATTGAAAAATAAGAGGGATCTAAAATAAAATAAAAGAATCAAAATAAAATAAAATAAAATCCGCAGGACTTTCCAAAAGGCAGACCTATCTGTATTTTTACGAGCATGTGAAAAAAAAAGAAGTGATTTCAAATGACAATCCATTTTGATGGACAAACAATGATGGGAACCTAAACTCGAGCATGTGTGTGTTCGAAAGAGACGGTGTTAAAGAATCCGAACGGAGACCTATCTGTTTGACACACACACACTTCCTGCGTGAACACAATAGGTAGTGGGAGAAACAGTTGTGTTATGTGGATGGTGTTATTTCTGGCAAGCCTTGAAGGCATTAGACGGCTCACTTCCTGTTCGGTCTGGTGGTGACATTTGAGCATTCTTATTAGAGATGTCACACAATCAGACAGACACGCACAAGAACGCCATAATATGACAAAGGCAACTCTGAGGTGGAGACCCTTAGGAAACGCCATGGTCATTATGTGTGTGTGTGTGTGTATGTGTACAAGACCCAGCAGGCCGTGGGGGACACGGAGGGACCGAGTCGTGCTCTATTGTTTAACAGGAGAATACAGGGAACTAGCAGGACCCTCAAGACAACATGAGAACGGAGTCTCTCTCACACACTTTCATGGCCAGTCTACCCCTTCTGGTGCCTTCCTGCAGATCTCTGATATCTTGTACTTGTAATGTCACCACCGACCCGCTTTCTGCAAGTGTGTGTGTGTGTTTTTATCGTGCACACTCACGCACAAAGACAGGGAGCAAAGGGCCACAATAATATTGTGAGTACGAGACAAAGGCAGAGCTGTTCAAACGCGGCGTGAGGGGCCGTGGGGTGAATGATACGGGCACACACACTCGTACAACTTGTTGGCCGGGGACGCAGCAGGGCCGGCCAAGCTCAGAGATCAGGGGAGTTTACTGGGCATCAGTCCTGGCAACCCATCCTGGGCCGTGCTCTGGGTCTTCAGTGCCAAGGGTGACTGCCAATCTGCAAGTCTTTTCAGATGCCACAGGAGTGTGTGTGTGTTTGGCTGCGTGCACACGCTCACACTCTTACACTCACACACTGTTGAGGATGAATGCATATTATCAGGAGGACTTTTAAATGGTATCCACAAGATAATGTTATCAAGACGAGTCAGAAAATGTTATTATAGACAAAATTGACTACAGAAATGGCTAAATTTGACAAACTTACTCTGTTTAATTTATTACGTCATTAATTAATTATTAATTATTTTACCATACATCTCTGCCGTAATTTGACATAGTCAACATAGCAACATAGCAACTACTAAATATATTGTAGAAACTTTTATTTTCTGTAAAGCTGCTTTGCAACAATTTGTATCGTGAAAAGCGCTATACAAATAAACTTGAATTGAATTGAGTTGAAAGTGTAAAATGCAAAATTCTAAAAATATTGATATTTACATACAGGAACAGGAATATAAAAAAATGCATTAAAATATATAGTAAATGTACTCTAACTACTACCTAAATAAATCTATGAATGCTCCTAAAGGTAAAAAAATATATATAATTACAAAATAAAAAATAAAATAAAATAAAAATAAATAAATAAAAAATTCCCTGGATGTTTCCAAAGATAAAATGAAATGAAGTACATGCATATATAAATATTAAAATATGTAATAAAATGTAATAATATAATACAACAGGAAAAATAAATAAATAAACTCACACACATACCTTGGAAGTTTCAATAAATAAATCAATAAATAAAATAAAATTTACTATGAAAACATGCCATTTTATGTTTAGATGATGGTGTTTGGGTTAGTCTGTATTTATTATAGTTATCATAAATGTACTCAAACTAACTACTAACTAAATAAATAATACATGTACGCTCCTAAAGGAAAAAAAAAATAAATAAAAATATACATGTTCTAAAATAAAAATAAATAAAATACATTTTATTCAAAAATACAATATACAATTCTTACTTACAAAATGAAATGAAGTATATGCATAAAAATACATATATAGAAATATGAAAATATGAAAATGTAATAAAACATATCATAATACAACAAACTGTAAATATACTGAAAGAAAAGATAAACAAACAAACAAACAAACAAACAAACAAACAAACAAACAAACACACCTTCAAAAAAAAAAAAACTAAATCAATTAATAAAAACAAAACATGTCATTTTATATTTAGGTGATTGGGTTTGAGTTGTACTCATTATAATAATCATACATGTACTAAAATGAAATATTAACTAAATAAATCCATGGATGCTTCTAAAGGTAAAATAAATAAATAAATAAATAAATAAATAAATAAATGAAAAATGTGTGTTCTAAAATAAAATTAAAAATAAATAAAAATTTATAATAAAACAAAATAAAATAAAATAAAATAAATAAACAACACGCACTCACTCCCTGGATGTTCCTAAAGGTAAAATAAAAATACATACTATATATATATATATATATATATATATATATATATATATATATATGAAAATAATAAAATGTAATATAAAATAATAAAACATAATATAATACAATAAACCATAAATATACTAAAAGGAAAGGTAAATAAATAAACAAATAGACACACACACACATCTTGAAAGTTAAAAACAAATTGGATTGGGTTTGGATTACTCTTTACTCATAATCATTTTCTTTATAGTATATCCTCATTGTATAGTTAGATAAACATGTGAGTTTATCTGGGTTAGGATGTCAGTTTCAAGTTAACTGGTAAGAGTAGGTTGTAAACGTATTAACTTTCAGTGGCTTACAATAACAGATTGAGTCAATTAAGTCTACCTTAAACAAACACACAGTCGACCTTACCTCAGTGTACAATGTGACAATTTTGACTCATATTGAACCACAGAAGACAAATCCTTTAACATTTATCATCAGTGCTTATCTTTCCAAGACTTTAAGATACACAGGCACTTGCACTTGACTTTAAGTACACTAGATAATCGCTACCTTGACTTCAGCGATTACTGAAGCAAACTGTGCAACACTTTCCTCTCCAAGTAAGAGAGGTCACTTCATATACGAGCAGCGCACACACGTAGACTCACTGAGCTCGGCTCTATTGTGTAAGTGTCTATGAGAAACGGATGTTAGTCGACTGATGTCCTGATAAACAGGTCCATTAGATCCTTCGTTCAGCACTGTAGGAATGAAAAACACTCTCACACCGACCAACGCCTCACACTGAAATCCCCCTTCCCCAGGTCCAGTGAAAAGGTGACGAGTGATAAGGTGGAATAATCGGACAATCAGCGTTCCTTGTGTCCAAAGCGATCAATATCTGTCCGGCCATGAATTTTCTTCCTGTTAATTGTTCTAGGTAACATTTAACAAAGAATATTTAAGCGTTAAACAGCTAAATCGAAATAACAATATGTAAGCGTTAAATAGCAACACGATCAAAATCCATCCAGCAATTTTGTTATTTATATATTTTTCTAGATAAAGCTTTAAGGAAAGCTTTGAGATCGGAAAAAGAAGCGCACATTCTTTCACCTCCACGCAGCCAAAATCTATTCGTTATGAAAACTGATAACGGTCATCTCTCTCCAGGTTTTGTCGCTATAAGGAGGTACGGCGTGATTATAAAAACATGTGGGATGCCGGAAGCCATAAAGTCTAAGCCCAACTCTTTGTTATGACAAGGTGTCATAGTTTAACAATTATGGCCCATATCATAATGCTGTGTCTGAACAGGTTCTCTTCCTCTCTTTCTTCTAGTTTCTCTTTATGTAAACTAAAATATTTAGAAAATCTAGACCTCCCAGCTACATTGTCCTGCTTTTTTATTGCTCGTCAAACATCAAAAACACACTTCAGATTGAGAAACGTTTGGATTAGATTTTTCTAGCGAATCTCAATTTGCAAAGAAAATACAATCGGCCTGTTAAACATGTGAATGCATCCTCAGCATACGTCATTTCACTTGAAAATGCTGACTGGTGCTTCAAGAGTTCTTTGTTTTCTGTAGACAGGCAAACGGTAACTTAACTTCATAATGACTGGGTTGGCTGAATATCTCACTGTGC
Source organism: Garra rufa (assembly GCF_049309525.1). Classification (NCBI taxonomy): domain Eukaryota; kingdom Metazoa; phylum Chordata; class Actinopteri; order Cypriniformes; family Cyprinidae; genus Garra; species Garra rufa. The sequence continues at coordinate 11,526,414 of NC_133374.1, forward strand.
GATTTGGAAGTCCAGAAGGGTGTGATATCTCCAAAATAATCATGATAGCACAAATTGATCGCATGATTATTGTTTTGTTAGATTTAGCTTGCTGTGCTGTGTAGTGGTTCAACTCAACCTAATCCAATCCATCTAAACTCTACTTAAATCCACTTGTCTCTATCCAGATCAGTGCAGTCTGAATTTAACCCAGTCCATCTTTACTCATTTCAGTTTATTCCAGTCCAATAAATCTAAATTTTGTTTAACTCATTAATATATTTCAGTCCAACTCAACTCAATAAAACTAAGTTTAATCCAGCTCAATTTAGCCCATCTTAATTGAATCCAACTCAACTTGATTTAAATTTAACTGAGTTTAATCCTGAGCAATTGAATTTAATTTAAATCTCAGTTCAATCCAGACCAACTCAACTCAGTTTAACTCTTAATCCAACTCCACTTAAATCCACTTGCCTCTAGTCCAGATCAATACAGTCTGAATTGAATCCAGCCCATCTTTACCCATCTCGGTCCAGCAAATCTTAATTTAGTTTAACTCCTCTTGATTTCAGTCAAACTCAACTCAATAAAACTACATTAAATCCAGCTCAATTTAGCTCATCTCAGTTGAATCCAGCTCAAATTGACTTTTAACTCAGTTTAATCCAGTACAACTCAACTCAATTTAATCTCAGTTCAATTCAGACAAACTTAGTTTACAATATACTAGAATCTAGTCAAACAAAATTCAGTTTACTCAATGAAACTCTTAATCCAACTCCATTTAAATCCAATTGTCTCTAGTCTAGATCAATGCAGTTTGATTTAAATCCAGCCCATCTCTACTCATCTCAGTTTATTCAAGTCTGGTCTAATTTACTTTAACTAATCCTAGTTTAATCTAGATTTACCTCATCTTAATTTATTTCAGTCCAACTCAACTCAATAAAGCTAAAATTAATCCAGCTCAATTTAGCTCATTTTAATTGAATCCAGCTCAACTTGATTTAACTTTAACTCAGTTTAATCCAGTACAACTCAATTTATTCTCAGTTCAATTCAGACAAACTCAGTTTACAATATACTTGAATCTAGTCAAACTCAATTCAGTTTACTCAATGAAAGTCTTAATCCAACTCCATTTAAATCCACTTGTCTCTAGTCCAGATCAATGCAGTCTGAATTAAATCCAGCCCATCTCTATTCATCTCAGTTTATTCCAGTCCAACTAAACTGAATTTAGTTTAACACATTTATTTTAATCCAAGTTTAATCCAGCTCAATTTAACTCATTTTAATTGAATCCAGCTCAACTTGACTTAATTTTAACACAGTTTAGTCCAGTTCAACTCAAACAATTTAATCTCAGTTCAACTCAGACCAACTCAACTCAGTTTACAATATACTGTAATTGAATCTATATAAACTCAATTCAGTTTACTCAATGAAACTCTTACTCCAACTCCACTTAAATCCACTTGTCTCTAGTCCAGATCAATGCAGTCTGAATTAAATCCAGCCCATCTTTACTCATCGCAGTTTATTCCAGTCTGGTGTCATTTCCTTTAACTAATCTTAATTTAGTTTAACTCATCTTGATTTATTTCAGTCAAACTCATTTTATGAAAACTATGTTTAATCCAGCTCAGCTTGATTTAACTTTAACTCAGTTTATTCCAGTACAACTCAACTCAATTAATTTTAGTTCCATTCAAACAAACTCAGTTTACAATACAATGAATCTATCTGAACTTAATTCAGTTTACTCGAAACTTTTCCAATCCAACTGTCCATGTGTTTTTAGTCCAGATCAATGCAGTCTGAATTTACCCCAGTCCAACTTTACTCATCTCAGTTTATTCCAGTCTGCTCTAATTTGCTTTAACTAATCTTAATTTATTTCAGTCCAACTCAATTTAATAAAACTAAATTTAATCCAGCTCAATTTAGCTCATCTTAATTAAATCCAGCTCAACTTGACTTAACTTTAACTCAGTTCAATCCAGTACAACTCAACTCAATTTAATCTCAGTTCAATTCAGACCAGCTCAACTCAGTTTACAATATAATTGAATCTAGTCAAACTTATTTCAGTTTACTCAATAAAATCTAGTTTATCCTAATCCAACTGGACTACTCAATTTCTCTTCAAATGTGGACAAAAAACTTGGACATTTTAGAATTCGGCTTTTTAACTCACAAAAATGACAAACTAACCTCAGAGAATTGGTTCAACCTTTTTAGGAAGAAAATAAAAACTATAAGGTAAACAGTAAAAGTTTGTGGTGTGCAAATAAAAGCTGTGAATTTATGGATGTGACTCATTCTCTCTCTCTTCGAGAGTCTCTTTCTAACTGTCTTTTACTCCACAAGCGTTCAGGAATTTGTCGTCCCTCATATCCGAGTGCAAAGATACAAAATGTGTGATTATCATCATGCTTGACCGAGAGAGTGCGTGTGGGTGTGTGAGTGATCCTGGCCTGTGGTCCTTCACGCTGCAGCCAAGATACAAAAGAGCACAACACAAAAACACAGTGACACACACATCGAACGCGAGCGAGAATGCAGAAGGAATCCGCTATTAAAGATAGCAGAAACACCTTTAAACACTTCATTATGTCGGCCATGCAGGTGCTCTGTGTGTATGTGTGTGTTCTTCACGTACCTGCTCATGTATCTGGCAGGCTGTGAGGTTGTGTTGGTGGGTGGATGGAGAGATCTGGACGTGCCTTAGCCAGCTCCTGCTATCACACACGCTCCCATCCAAACCTGTCTGCTCACTCTGAGAGAGAGAGAGAGAGAGAGAGAGAGAGAGAGAGAGAGAGAAGAGAGATCAGTCTTTGATCTTGAACTTTTACAGATTACTGTGCAGCGACTAAAATCTCATGCCACCCACTGAGGCTTAGAAAACGGCGATACAGATAAGTCTAACTTATCGACACACACACACACACACACACACACACACACACACACACACACACACACACACACACACACACACACACACACACACACACACTTTCTCTAAGACACACATCTTCCTTGCACACTTCAGTTCTCTCCCTCTCTCACAGGTTCTTCACCTTTGCTTTTTAGCCATCAAGCGAATGTCACACACAAAACAAAACTCTTAAGTTCATCTTAAACATGAGTGGCTCAGCTCACTGGCATCTGTTCAAGTAAGTTTTACACATCAACACCACAGCCTTTTTTTTTTTTGCATTTGGTGAAGTGCTGTTTTATGAAACAGACAAAGAATTAAAAAACTACAATTTATAAACTATAATACCTAATTAGTAGTTAGTGTATATTTAGTTTTTCAGTACAGATCCATTGCAAAGAATTTAATACATTTTAAATAAAATTGAAAGTAAAATGAGATGCTTTAAAAGGTTCAAAACTGTATTTAAATGCAAACGAAATGATACAAATATTTGACAAAGACACAGACGTTCACGTCTGTCTAGTAACAGTCTTCACATTACTAAATTTTCTGCCAAAACTCTGGAAACAAAAATAACGGGGTTTGTCTTTCACGAAGCTGCCAAACTACCGTTACACTCCGTACAAACTTTCTCTCTCGCTCTTTCCGTGATGTAAAACAAATATGAACACATTATCAATGGAGAAAAAACAGGAAAGTTGCATTTTAAATGCAAACTAAACATTTCTTTAATATGTAGCCTGTGTTATGGAGTTTAAGACCAAATAAATCCACCGCACACAAACTCAACAAGATTCTCGGTCTTTATCTTTTTAAAAAGAAATATAAAAACAAATTATTTGTGTTAAAATAATAAAGTGTAGGCCTATTTCAATGCTCCAGAAACATTTTGTTTTTTGTAGAAAAATTAAATTGTTTTATTACTACAAACTAAACTCGTAAAACTAGAAACATTTGACAATTGTAATAACTTTCGGTTTTATTTTCTAGTCTTGTTATGAGAATGCATCTGCTAATTTCATTGAACAATATTCGTTTCATTTGAAAAACGATGCACACAATTGTTTAAACCCGAAATAAAACATGCAATGTCAGTCAGAAATTAAGTTTCAACTCAAAAGTAAATAAAATCAATATTATCTCACTCAGAAAGAAAACCCCAAAATACTACAAAAGTACAAAATCTATAGACGAAGAAAACATAAGCGACACGCACTGCCTTTAAGCGTTACGCTTCAGAGCAAAGAACCAAAGCCCTTCGTTTCGATACAATTAAACAAGTTCAAAGGTGAAGGATGAATGGACCATTTATTTGACCATTAATTCGCAGCTTGTCAGAGAGAAACGTTGATATAAAAACATAAACCGCCTACCTTAAGAACTCGATGGAAATCTCACTGGGAAGAATGAATCAATAAAACGGGAGCTAAAAACTCAGAACAGCCCCGAACGAAGCTCGTACGCGACCGTTGTGTTTTGCGGCATGTATCCCGTGTCTCTTGCTGAGGGAAAAAAAAATCGCCGCCTCTCTCCTCTCGTTTTGGTATCAAGCGGACGACACGCTAAATTTCCCCGCGGACAAAAACTTTGTCCAACTTCAGTCCGTGGTTGAAAGTCCCAAGGTGTCGTTCTATCTGACTGGCGGTTTTATTCACTGTCCCTCTTCCTGGCATCGGACCGCGAGTGAAAGAGTGTTGAAAATGAACAGAAGCACGGCGTGGATCGTCCACCCTCAGTGATCTGAACGTGTAGGAGTGTCTCTCTCTGTCCCGTTCGAGTGGATCCTCTCTTGTCCCATGCGAGGGAGATGCGCTGAGGAGGAGGAGGAGGAGGAGGAGAGGGATGAGGAGGAGGGGGGGACCTGTCTCGCGTGTCCACCGGTCGGAAGTTGCGCGAAGCTCCCCCACGCTCACGGAGAGGCGAGGTCAGCGCGAGGTCGGGACGGGGCTGCTCGTGGATAGACCCGAATTTCCCCGCTTTGATGAAGCCATCCAGTAATCACGAAATCAGCGGCGTTTTCCCTCCCCGCTTGGGGAAGGACGCGAAAACGAGGGAGGCTTGTGCAAGTGAAAGTGCACTGAGGTGTAACTCTTGTTAGATTGTTTTCTTTAAAACTAAACGACGTGCAATTAGCATTACGACTAATTTAAGAACTAACATTTATGTTTAGCTTTAGTACACACAAATAGAGCTACTTTAACTTTTCTAATAATACGTTTTCCCTCATGCGCAATACACCTGCTCCCACGACTGAACACGATACAACTCAAAATAAATACATCTGTACACACACAAAACAGAATTTAAAACTTGTAGTTTTTCATGAGCATGAAAATTAAAAGCTTTTTCGTGCTCCTACAGATTCACGTTTTGTTTGTGCATTATTTCTTTTTTAAAAATAATGATTTTTCAAGTGCATTTAAGTGTTTCCAAACGACTTAAATGATCTCACTTTAAGAGTGAGACTTTTGGTGTCCAGCGCAATCCATTGACGGGACTCTAATGACTCTGATGAAGATGAATATGTCTCTCTGGCCTATCTTTGACATTGAACTCAAGGTCCAGATAATGTCCATTGTTTAACGAAATCGCAGGGCAGAAGCGGAGGAAGGACAGGAAAAATCATGTGTAAATACGGCGGCCCTCGCCAAAGATTCCCATGCAGCCGCGCTCCTTGAGAACCGCAAAGAGACCCCGGTCCGCCGTGCATCGATTTCCTGCCATTCCTCGACTTGTCCATTGTTGGAAGCCTTTTTAATTTAGCCATAAATTGGGAAAGCTCAAGCTATGAGCTGTTCTATTTTCTCCCTGTCAGGATGAGGGATTTGGTTTATGATGCATTGTGTATTAAATACAAGTAATCTGGGAAAGTGATTGCCTGGCCTCGCCGGGGTCTGATGGAGGCTGGTGATAGAGGCTCCTCAGCTGAATTGTTCTGAAAAGGAGGAAGCGATAGCAGATAAACAAAAGGGCCGGTGGTATCTGTACCAAGCCAGGGGTAACACGGGGTAAGAGAGCCCACGGGGCAGGGGCATTTCGTGAAGCGTCACTTCGCGTCACTCCGGTAGATGGCGTCGTGAGCCGGGTTTTAAAGGGGGGAGGAAAACTTTCCGCTTTTCTTTGCTGGCTTTCCTCAGGAATGAAGTTGCATTTTTTGCATTGGTGACACGATGTTTAATGTCATATGTGTAGGAAAAACCTGCAGGCGTATTTGAATGGGCACAAATGTTTAATTCGATAGATTCGACGAGTCTAGAGACTGTATTATTTAGAGAACTGCCCGCCTCTCGTTTGCGCTCTCTCCCTCTCTCTGGAGAGAAGCGCATCAGTCAAGCGCGGAGCTGTGGAGCTACCGAGACCGGGAGTCATTTCTTTTCACGGCTGCGAAATTGCTGCACACAACGCCGTACACATTAAGGCGTCAAATTGCTAGATGGAACATGAAAGATTCAGTTGTATTGCCTCCAAATAGAAAATCGCCCGAACGACCTACAATGCAACTCGACGCTTAACCATGATTGAATTCAATAAAACGGAATTTAATCCGAGCCTATAATGAATTTATTAAATAAAAGCACTATCATTTAGATAGATTTTTTGGTTTGTTTGGGTGTTTGTTTAAACTACATGTTACAGCTGACTGCTCGTGGATCAATGACAGATTGCTAAAGACATCAGGGATGATTTTAAGGAGAAATCCTTTTAAACCATCAAGGCTGAAACTAAACAAATGCCATGTTCGTAATCATAAAATCTGTGAGTCTGAAAATGTGGTGTAACAAGTAAAAAAAATACTAAAATAGCCTACAATAGGCATTTTCAAAATTATACTTTCAGAAACTTTTTTGGGGTAAAAATATTACAAATATTACGTTTTTAGGTCATGATGATCTTTTCTCAATTTCTTGACCTGAACAAAACCTACACTTACATAGCATGTGACCCTGGACCACAAAACCGCAAAACCAGTCCTAAGGGTCAATTTTAAGAAATTTATTCAGATTTGTACATGATCTAATAAATAAGAATAAATACGCTTTCCATTGATGTATGGTTTGTTAGGATAGGACAATATTTGGCTGAGATACAACTATTTGAAAATCTAGAATCTAGTTCTTAGCAATGCATATTACTAATCAAAAATTAGTTTTCATATATTTACGGTAGGAAATTTACTAAATATCTTAATGGAACATAAATGAATTTTGGCATAAACGAGAAATTGATCATTTTGACCCATACACTGTCTATTGTTGGCTCTTGCTACAAATATACCCGTTATACTTATGACTGGTTTATAGTCCAGGGTCACATATGCTATATAAAAATGACTTAACGTACTTGACACAGGTTCATAAGGGTGTAAAGAGGTCTTTTCTATTTTATGGTTTTCTTGTCACATGACAACAAAATGGCTTCTTGCAAGTTTGACAGCCTATACGCCACACGAATACAACTTGTTTTATTTGATGGACATTATAACATTTATTTATTTAAAAGAATAACTTATAAATATTAACTGCTACTTAGTCTATGCAAACATTTATTTATTTGTTTTTTCAAGATTTAATGAAACTTCTTCAACGTGTTTTAATTATCCTAACAGCTGAAGAAAAAGAGTCCATTCAATGACCCGTAGCCTACACGATTACAATAACTACAAAACATGTTGTGATCCAAGCACTTCAGAGGATTTAAAATGTTTGGCGTTTATATTTATTCATAAACTCTTTCTGAACAAAATAACAAAATGACATCTTTTCATTAGTTCTTTAAAAAAAGTGCTTTAAAGCAGTTTCAAAATGGTCTCGGTCACGCTTGTTTTATTTGTTTGTTTGTTTTGGAGCACTTTTAAGTATTTTGCTTCGCTACATAAAATCAGCACGCTAAATTTTGGACGCAGCTATGCATTCACCGTCCCCTCCTTCAAGACGCAATCGTTTGGCAGACTGGCAGCGCTGCAGCTCGGATTTGTTTATTTGCTGTGAACTAGCGCTGGACGGCGCGCATTAAGCCGTTAGCTTAAGTTGTGCGGAGGGGAATCCCAGATGGGCGAGAAACTGACGCCGGGAAGGAGCTGCTCCCCGCGGTCTCCCTCGGCCCTGGAGTCGCGCTCTAATGGAAACACTGTGTACGAGATGCATTCCAGCACATCCTAACGGGAAGGGGGGGTGGGGGGAGAAAAGGAAAATATCGCAGCCAAATCCACATGAAATAGTTCAACCATTCATCGAGATAGACCTCCCATTGACATGAGCGAAAAGCTGCATTAAGCTTGCACCGCGCCTCCCTGCAGACGCTGGACTCCACAACCAGCTATTAATTTAAAGTGCGGGGCCACTCAATCAATGGGCTCAACCAAAACTCATTTAAAACTGCTCCAACCGACCAATTTAGAGCCCCGGGCTGAGACTCCTTACCACTTAGTCATCTTTTGTTTGCCTCTAATAGCTTGAAAATCTAATGAAAACAGCTAAATAATGTTCTTAAACGTGGCTAGATGGAGTTTTACATTGCAAATAGCTACATCGATATAGCAACGTTGTCATAAACAACGATAATACCATTTTGCACAATGGGTGATTAAGGGGCAATAAATAAATACCTTCATTTGGACAGTTTCATACACCTGGTCTATGCTAAACATCTGTTTCTGAATTAAAAGATCTTTGATATTTTGGTAACACTTTACAATAAGGTGTGATTTGTTAACATTGATGTACATGAACAAACTATGAACAATACATTCATTGCACTATTTATTAATCTTAGTTAATGTCAGTTAATAAAAACAGTCGTTTAACATTTGTTCATGTTAGTTCACAGAGCATTAACTAATGTTAACAAACACAACTTGTGATTTTAATAATGCATTAGCAAATTAACATTAAGATGAATAAATGCTGTAGATGTACTGTTCATTATTAGTTCATGTTGATTACTGAACCTTATTATAAAGTGTTACCAATATATATATATATATATGTTGATATTTTTGTGAGATTTAAAGCAAAAACATCTAGGTGATGTAACTGTCAGGACATTGTAAAAAGGAAAAGGCTGAAAATTCTTTTAAAAAATTGACATTAGTTTGTCATAATCATTTGTTATTAGTGGTGAAGTGATTTTGTTTAAGGATTATTTTTTTCTGCCAAATCAAAATGTAAAACATCCAACATGCAGGAATATATGTTGAATGTCACTTGACAAGAAAAACATAACACAGAGAAGAGTCCTTTGACTGCATGTCTAAGCCATTAAGTTCTTAGTAATATCACTTTTATGAAAAAGCACACGTTGTTCATGTCAGATGGAGTAAACGTAAGAACTACTAGATATTTCTGACTTAAAATTGAGTATTATTGTTTACTAGTATTTATTTCAATATATGATGGCTATATGTGACCCTGGACCACAAAACCAGTCATAAGGGTTAATTTTTTTTTTATTGACATTTATAAGCTTTCCACTAATGTATGGTTTGTTAGGATAGGACAATATTTGGCTGAGATACAGCTATTTGAAAATTTGGAATCTGAGGGTGCTAAAAAAGTCCAAATGAAGTTCTTAGCAATGCATATTACTAATCAAAAATTAAGTTTTGATATATTTATGGTAGGAAATGTGCATAATATCTTCATGGAACATAATCTTTACTTAAGATCCTAATGAGTTTTGGCATTAAAAAGAAAAATCGATAATTTTGACCCATATAATGTGCTACAAATATACCCATACTACTTAAGACTGGTTTTGTGGTTCAGGGTCACATATATATTCTATATATATATTTTTAAAGTATTACAATTTATTAAATGTATTAAATGACATGGATACTACATTTCTACTCTCTTTGCATTTTTCTTTTTCAACAAAAGCAAAATAATTATGACCATCAAAAAGTAAACAAACAAAACAAATAATACCAACACTTGACAAGATGATTTATTAAGTGTGTCACATCTGTCAGTGCAATTCAGCATGTTTTGACATCTAAAAAAATATTGCGTGTGTGGCACACAAAACTGCCACTCTTCTCCATCTGTATCCCTAAATAAAACACTCTTGAGGGGCTTTGAGAGCTCTCTTTCCTAACACCAACCAATTACCATTAAAAGAGAAGGGAGGAAATGAAAGTGGAAAAATGTAAATAAAAAATTTCCTCGGATCTGGAAGTAGGCCCGTAGCGCGTGCGTTAATCTCCACCTCAGTAATTTGGTTCTCCGAGAGAGGTACCGCATCCCCGCTGCTGCGCCCTGCGTGCCATAAATCACAGCTTTATGTGGACGGGGTCAGCGCGCCCCCCTCCTCCGAGGTGCCCTGGCTTAGTCCGTCGCGCCTGCGCCGTGTTTACCCTCTCACCCGGTCCCTGGCTCGCTCCTAATTATTTAAGATTATTTTCATTCGCCAGGGTCACAGAGAAAGAGAGAGAGAGTGTTTCGGCCGTCTATTTCAGGAGTGCGTTGTGTTGAATTAGTACCCTATCATCTTGGCCCCGTCTGTGCAGTCTCACCCGTCGCGTCCCCTGCGGGCCCTGGGGCCCGAATGCATGACGAGGGGCCTATGTTTCATCTCCAAGCGCACACACACATCCAAGTGAAAACAAAACTGGCCAAGCTCCCAAAACTTCCACCTACATGCTGAATAATTTAGTCTGAATAATATTTGCAGAACAACCATTGCAGATCGATTGTTTAAATGCAATATGCACCACTTTATTGCAACATCACACATCTTCAATTCATCATTAGGAGCATAAAAACTTGCTGCGGTCTTCTCAGGAGGATCAGTTAGTACAAGCATAATTTATGTTTTGGATATGAAACGCGTTCGTGTAAGTGGCGGGACCCGTTGCGCCAGACGGTCGGGTGCGAAACAGATAGATTGTGTTCTCTGGCTAACATGAAGTTAATTGCTTTGACAGCGGGAATGACAAGACGTGACTCGGGCGCAATAACACAGGCCGGCCTAAAACAGAACCAGTAGTCTGCAGCACAA
>NC_133374.1:11542840-11586061 GCF_049309525.1 Garra rufa
TATGCTCGCATGTGTGCAAATATGAAAACCACGTGTTACAATTAACCCGCGCTCCCCTAGACTAGAGAAACAATCGACTGATACATTGTAGACTACAGATGATTCTTCAGTTTGAATAAAAGCATCGTTAATTCCGACACATCAGTATCTGACATTCACACACTGACATTAAACCAGCGGATGAACATCACTGACCTCCGACAGAACCGGCCACGAAATCCGCGAGATGCATCACGATCAGAACCAGCAGAACCGATCAAAGAGAAGAATCGGAACCGATCCGAAACATCAGAAATTATCCGAACCGATCAAACAGAAGCTTCGGAATCGTCCGGTTCGATCCGCCGAACGCGAGTCATCAGCGGAAAACGGACAAACGCCGGTGAACGAACTGATGATGATGATGACTGTGAGGAAGACAGAGATGAAGAGAAGCGTGTGTGTTGTGTATTAGTGACTGCTGTGTGCGTGTGTCGCTTTTGTCATTGCAGAAATGTGAGCCGAAGGTCACGATCTCCTTCAGAAACAGACATATCCCGAATCACGGTTCTGGCGGACAGTAGCGCGTGGTTTCGAGGCGACAATCCGCTCCGGTGATGCTCTCCGTGATTTACAGTAGAGCAGGGAATATCATCTGTGATTTCATCAGATATAAAGACACCGCTGACTGTCAGAGAGTGTTTGTGTTCCTGCAGTGACCGCGGAGAGGCGCTGCTCTTCATTCCCTCACACCACTGACGATGATGATGATGAAGAACACACCAGAGTTTAAAGTTGAAGAGTCACACTCGCCCTGTCACGTGTTAAACAAATACAGATGATTACTGTACAGTTTCAGTGTTTATATTGGCTACTGTAACCGCCGCTCAGCCAATCAGATCACGACTAGAGTTTATTTATATAGCGCCTATAGTTATTTTACCGACAAACTACAGTTATTTTCATGATGAGTAGAGTTGGGCTACTCGGACTTGAGTCCGGTCTCGAGTTCAATTTTTAGCGGACTCGGACTTGTCACGGACTCGGATGCATTTTGACTCGGACTCAAGTTTTTCGGACTCGGGAATAATTGCCGAGTCCAGGGACAGTTGATGGAAATTTTACTGACTCGATGCATTATTAGGAAAGTGACATTCAGTATTTAAAAGTCTTGCCAGAACTTGAAAGCCTGATTTCTTTGCATACACACTCACCCAAAGCGTGCTCACCGAAAGCGCCTCTCAGTCAGTGTGCAAATGCTGAATTAAGTTTTCTTTTGCATGTTATTGCTACCCACTTACATGAAAAGTTATGTCAAAATGCACCGCCTTGGAGAGTATTAATGCAAATGCAGTCGGTTTTGTCTTGAGTGAATTTAAAGAAAAAAAAATCTAAATGCCATCTACCCTGTCTAAGGTCTTACCATTCGTCATATAAAACCCAAAACAGCCAAAATCAGAGATAAGAGGTGAATTTTCTGCTCCTCAGGTCTCATTCACTAAGCCTCCTACACACCCCGTTGAATTTATACATTTACTATGTAACAGCAAATAAAGTCAAGTCATGTCCTATAATTTTTCATTCTAAACGCTGTTTCACTCTGAAATATATCACAACACATAAGTTATAACTTCTGTTACATGACTTTAAAGATTGCTGGGCAGGACACTAATTATGAGATGGTATGAAATCAAAAATCCAAATGGCAATATGCATTAACGGTTTGCTTTTTTACATTTAAATTGTCATTGCCTTATTCTAGTTGTAAAGGTTAAAACAAGGTTAAGATACTGACAAACAGTAGTGTTTAGTTGGACTCAGACTCGACCCAACGCTAATGATGAGGATAAAAAAAAAATCAACAACAGTAATAAACAACAAAAAACAATTTACAAAAGGTGTTTAAAATTTATATTCGATAAAAAAACTAGTTAAATATGAATCATAATTAATTACAATGAAGTCTGGCCTCACTTAAAAAAACATAATAGTAAAGAGCTCTAGAAGAATTAAAACACATTTTGCCAAACCAACAGAGGTGGACAGTAGTGAAATATTTTTACTTTACTAGAGTAAATAAAATAAAAAAAGTATCTGTAGTGTTTTTCTTTGGAAAACTTTACTTCATTTACTACATTCCAAATCATAATGTCATACTTTTTTACTGCATTTCATAAATAAAAGTTGTTTGTTTTATGTTTTATTAAAATGTAGTACTTTCTTGTACTCAGATAAAATCTTTGAATTGCTTTTACTTGAGTAAAAGTAAAAAAAATAATAGATTTCTAATGTAATTAAGTATTAAATGATATTTAATATAGTAAAAATCTGATAAAGTACAGACACTTTTACAGCAGAGTTAAAATACTCCACTACTGTCTGCCTCTGCAAACCAAAGCAGCTTTACAAAAAATAAATAATAATTTTAGAGTCACTGCGATTATAGCAGCTATTATAGTTTTCTTCTTTCATTTTAATTTTAAAGTGGTTTTGTTGTTTTTGTCATTTTTACTAATGTTTATTTGATTATTTTAAACGTCTACAGTTTTAATTTAAAGTTAAACTAAATTAAAATGAGAAATGTTGTTTTATCAACCTCATGAATCAAAACAAACTTTTTATCCTTAATTAAAAAATCTTTAATATTTTCAGTTTTTTTATTTATTTTTTTTACTTAAAGTAACATTATATTTTTATGGTTTCGTTTCAGTTCACTTTAATAAAAATGGTGCATCAACATTCATTTTACACTGCAAAAAATGTTTTTCTTACTTAGATTTTATCTTGTTTCCAACTCAAATATCTAAAAATTCAAAAAATAATTTTTAGAAAGAAAAAACTTTTTTTTACCCAATTGGTAAATTATTTAGCTTGTTCTAAGCAAAATATCACTTAATTTTGACTTATTTTTCTGAAAACAACAATCATTTTTACTTGTCTAGAAAATCCTTTTTGTTTTAAGAATTTTTTTAATGTATTTTGGCAGGAAGCAAGACAAAAAATCTAAATAAGAAAAGCACTTTTTGCAGTGTAAGTAATTAATAATAGATTTGAATTATTCATGAGTTTTTCTACTTATTATTATAAATTATTATTATTATTATATAATTACTGTTTAACTTGCATCTTATTTCAAAGCTGAAGCTCTTGTGTACAGTAAAACACTGACAGATCCACACAAACCGCTGCTGCTGTTCTCTCTTTTCCTCAACAGTGTCTGCAAGCACAGACATGAAGGTGTGAGCCTTGATGATGATGATGACGGGGGTGTTTCTTCATCCTGGAGCTTCTATTGGTCACAGACGGACTTTCCCCTTCATATCAACTTCATTCAGTAAAAATAGCGGCACAGAAGCAGCAGCTGCTCATGAGCGCAGACGTCCAGCCACTGACCAAACCACCGACTGCTGCTGGAGATCACAGCTCTTCACAGACACTCATCTTCATCATCATCATCATCATCATCATCAACACCGTCTGAGGAATGGCTCTGGACTTTGCCGCAGGATGTATTGGAGGTAAAACACTTCATTTGACCGACTGAAGATCATTAAACACTCAGTCAAGTAACACGCAGACAACTACAGTAGTTGCTGAAATAGAGAACAGCTGATAACTGATCACTGATAGACTGTCAGCTCACTGACATTTACACTCCTCCAACTAATATCCCACACCGGGAACCAGCAAATGTCACGGAATACTCTAATGTGACTAAAGAGGCAATAAACAATCATTCTGATTCTAAATGCATCTAAGCAGAGCTTCAAATCAGAACCGAAGCTCATTGAACGGGAATGATCTTGAGAAGCATAAGGACTTTCTCCAGAGGTTTGTGAGTTGTGCGGTCAGTAATGATGACTGTAATGTTCATGTCGATTGGTCAAACAGCTCTTGCCTCATGCACCAATGACGCAGGTGTTGCAGCGCTGCGCTTTCATTGGCACGGGTCAAGGCTGAAGAACTGACCTCAAACACCGCTCGCACTCATATCTCTAACACATTGCGTCAGTCGTTTGCGGGTCAAATATAACCGGCCTGACATCTTCCTAGTCGTGATGTTGGTCTTAAAACAGCACAATGTCATTCATGTTTCAGGTGCCGCAGGTGTGCTGGTCGGACATCCCTTTGATACGGTGAAGGTACGTCCGGTTTGACTAAACTACCACTGACTGAAAGGTTCTTTGAGGAACCAAAAATGGATCTTCTACACTCTTCAAAATAAAGGTTCTTTAGTTGCTTTGATGGTTCCATGGAGAACTTTAACATCCATGGAAACTTTCCACCACACAAAAGCTTCTCTACAGTAGAACAAAGCTCTTTAGATATGTAAAATGTTATTTAAAAAACGGTTCACTCAAGGTTCTTTGGGGAACCAAATTGGTCCTTCTATGGCAAAACCCCTTTTAGAAGCTTTATTTGTAAGAGTGAATCTGCTATTAAAGCTCATCATAAACACTGAGCGCATGTGCACAAACCCACTGTTCGTCTTACACTGTCATATGTTTGTCTGCTTCGTTTCTGCATTCACGGTTATCAAATCACCATCTATTCAATCGTACAATCTCTATTTAGGGTGCGAGTGTGCTTGTTAGTCCGAAACCGTGGTATAACGAGTACACTAGAGCCCTAAAGAGAGCAGCCTGGAAAATGAAGTGCAGCTGAAAAAAAAAGGTATATCGTTTTGCATGGTGAGAAAGTACCCTATCCTACAGAAAAGCCTTAAAACTGCTAGATCTGATTACTTTTCATCTCTTCTAGAAGAAAGCAAACACAACCCCAGGTATCTTAACACAGTGACTAAATTAACGAAAAATAAAGCATCAACAGTTGTTGACATTTCCCAACCGCACAACAGTAATGACTGAGTAAAGTATGAACTACTTTACTTCCAAGATCCATACTATTAGAGACAAAATTGTCACTATATGCAACTGTCAGCCACAGTATCACATCAGATAATGCACTACAGAACCCCTGAGGAACGGGCAATGCCAAAACTGATAGAAATCTTGAATGCAGTGCAAGTTACTTTTGATAAAATCAGCCACCGAATGCATAAATGCACATTAACACTGACCAATACATGTCTTTAGATGATAACCGGCACTAAAAGTCTTTCCAGCATGCTCAGATTGTATTGTGTTGAGTAATATGGCCTGTTATTGTCAATAATTGCATGCGTGTTTCTGTGATTGTGTCCGCTTTTCTAAAACTCAAAGTGTTTGCTGTACCTGAAGGCAAAGGGCAAGATACAGAAAGATCTGGTTCTGATCGAGTCCATCGCCTCCTCACGTGAGGTTGTGTATTAATCACATAATCAGCCGCTTGAGCCGTGATATCTCCCGTCTTGCCTTGGTGCCTTTGTTCTAATCGTAAGTTCTCAGCTGAAGGGTCTTTTACAGCAAAAGTATTGCTTTGTTGTAGATGAGAGTGAGGCGGTTTCACCGGCCGCACGGAGGGTTAATCTAGTAAGTAACGATCGGGTGCGTTCCTCTCTTTCCATTGGACTGGAATCTTATTGAATATGCTCAAACACTAGCAGCTGTAGATTCATGCACTTCTTTGTGATTTCTGCTTTTGTTTTACATCTCAATCATCACTTGTGGCCCGATTACAGCAGGTTTAATGGGAAAAACTCCATTTTCTAGGTGAGACTGCAGGTTCAAAGTGTGGACAAGCCCTTGTACCGTGGGACGTATCACTGCTTCCAGTCAATCGTCCGTCAGGAATCGGTGAGTTGGAAATGTTATGACAAATTTTTAAGAACATCTTTGTAACTATTGACGAAGGTCGGTTTTACACTGATCTTACAGCTGAAAACCATTTACTTCCACGGTTTCCAGGATGACCGACGAGACAAAAACAACTGATTTAATCAATCGTATAATCTTATTTCTTAATGGTTAATAATGGTTTTCTATTGGCATTCCTGGTTGTGTGAAGATTCTTTATCATCCATTGAACTTTTTAATTGGACAAAAGGTTCTTTAAGGTAGAAAAGGTTCTTTCGATCTTTAAAATGAAGAAAATGGTTCTTTAAATGAACCTTAATGCTTCTTTATGGGACCAAAAATGAATCTTTTAACGCTCTTAAAATTAAAAACTCTTTATTGGTGGTTTCATGAAGAACCTTTAATGCCCATATGTGACCCGGGACCACAAAACCAGTCATAAGGGTTAATTTTTGTGAAACTGAGGTTTATACATCTGAAAGCTGGATAAATAAGTTTTCCATTGATGTATGGTTTGTTAGGATAGGACAATATTTAGTTGAGATACTATTTGAAAATCTAGAATCTGAGGGTGCAAAACCGAAATATTAAGAAAATCGCCTTTAAAGTTGCCCAAATACAGTTCTTAGCAATGCATGTTACTAATCAAAAATTAAATTAAACATGATCTTTACTTAATATCCTTATGATTTTTGGCATAAAGGAAAAATCTATAATTTTGACACATACAATGTATTGAAGGCTATTGCTACAAATATACCGGTGCTCCTTAAGACTGGTTTTGTGCTCCAGGGTCACATATAATCTTTCCACTACATTAAAGGTTCTTTGTAACAGAAACATTTTTTTAGATTTGTAAAATGTTACTTATTTCAAAGAAATGTTAACTGAAAGGTTCTTCAAGTAATCATCAATGGTTCTCCTATGCCATCAGTGTCAACCCATCAGTCAACTCACTTTAAAAACAACGGTGGCAAACGTGTGTTTCACAGTGATGCCATATCAGAATGATTTTGGGTTCTCTTCAAAGAGCCATTATTTTTCTTAGTGTGAATATTTTTGCAAAAAGGTTGCATGGATGTTGAGGTTTATTCATGGAACCACCAATGCCAACAAAGCTTTATTTTTAAGAATGAATATTGATTTGAAGCCATTTGACGAGAAGTCCACGTTGCTGGATGTGGAGTGACTGAGATGTTTGACACGTGTGAGAGCCGCTCGAGCTCCTGGAAACACTTGAGACCCGATACGTCAGGAACGAGCACGCGGAGCTAAAATAGGAACGGGGAACATCTATATTTGTCCGCGGGTGGAGAGATCAGGGGTTTCGGGTTCTCAAGGCATTAACCCTTCACACTCTGTCTGTTTGTGGTTTGACTCCAGATGTTGGGCCTCTATAAGGGCATCGGCTCACCCATGATGGGCCTGACCTTCATCAACGCCATCGTGTTCGGCGTGCAGGGAAACGCCATGCGCAAGTTGGGCGCGGACACTCCTCTGCACCAGTTCCTGGCGGGCGCGGCGGCGGGACTCATCCAG
The DNA here is from genome assembly GCF_049309525.1 of Garra rufa. Classification (NCBI taxonomy): domain Eukaryota; kingdom Metazoa; phylum Chordata; class Actinopteri; order Cypriniformes; family Cyprinidae; genus Garra; species Garra rufa. Next base: position 11,550,094 of record NC_133374.1, read on the forward strand.
TGCGTGATCTGCTGCCCCATGGAGCTGGCCAAGACCCGCATGCAGATGCAGGGAACGGGTGAGAAGAGCTCCTCCAGGAAGATGTACAAGAACTCTCTGGACTGTCTGGTCCGCATCTACCGGAGGGAAGGGTTCAGAGGAATAAACCGAGGAATGGTGACCACCGTCATCCGCGAGACGCCCGGCTTCGGCGTCTACTTCCTCACGTACGACACGCTGACGCGGGCGCTGGGCTGCAACGCCTACGACGACTACATCATCCCTAAACTGCTCCTGGCGGGCGGCATGTCGGGGATGGCGTCCTGGATGTCCACCTATCCCGTGGACGTCATCAAGTCCCGCCTCCAGGCGGACGGAGTGGGCGGAGCCAACAGGTACGACGGCATCGCAGACTGCGTTCGGCAGAGCTTGCGGCGGGAAGGATGGAGGGTTTTCACTCGAGGGCTGACGTCGACTCTCTTGAGAGCGTTTCCTGTTAACGCCACTACGTTCGCCACCGTCACGCTCTTCCTCATGTACATGCGCGAAGACGACGGAGGTTTGAAGGACTGCGAGTCCATGCAGCCCGATCTTCAGCACAGCAGCCTGTGACTCTAAGACCTGCAGACTTGAGATAGAACCACAGATTTGACACAGATCTGACTCGAGACTCTCGGATGATTCTGTCGAATAAAGAGAGAAAAGGTCAGTGAATGCAAAGGCTGAAGAACAACCTTATATTATCTTTACTATTTCATGTTTAATGGACCGTACCGCTGATTTAATGCAATGAATGAGTCTTCATTGGGTTTGAGGATTTTCCAGATCAGCGTCTGTGGAAACGTCTGACGCTGATGAAGGATGAGAAAATAACGTGCAAAAACTTTTCCTTTTTTTTTTTTCACTTTTTTAGGGGTGCGTCAGTGTGACTGGTAAAGACACAACTCTGAACCTTATTTATGTCTGAAATGGTGAATATTATGGAGCATACAGCTTCAAGGTCCTAAGCAGTGTTGGGGGTTACTGATTGCAAGTAACGCAAGTTACGTAATATTACTTTTTTGAAGTAACTAGTAAAGTAACGCATTACTTTGAGTTACTTTTTCAAATAAGTAACACCAGTTACTTTCCCCCCTCTTTTATTGATTAAAAGCTCTCCTGTCCTCATGCTGAGAGAAACTGTAAGATGTTACTTTAGTTCTAGAATAAATGTGAACATGCATTAATTCATCTCACTCACTAAAAACAAACACAGTGTTCTTCAAAATGAATAAAAACAGTGAAATTCAACACAAACCTGCAATAATTAAATATGGTAAATAGTGCAAATATCCTTTATGTATTTAATCCCATTTTATTAATCTTCTCTGATCCAATTCATCCATACTAATGAGCAAAAATGACTCAAGATAATCTAACATTTGTTTTCTTTTTTTATTGCTGAAGAGTTGACATTTGTTCTTCTGCGGTCTACTGTACAGACGGAGATTTACTTTTCTCTAAGCCTGAGGCTTTTGGTGTGAAAAGGCTTTTACATTTGACAAAAATACAACTTTTTATATTAAAAACAAACAAGCCCTGCCCAGATTTAAAAGGTAACGCAAAAGTAACGCATTACTTTCCATAAAAAGCAACTAAGTAACGTAATTAGTTACTTTAAGGAGTAACTCAATATTGTAATGCATTACTTTTAAAAGTAACTTGCCCAACACTGGTCACGGGTTTGATACCTAGAGAACGCAAAGCTGTAAAATGTACCTTGAATGCTATGTAAGTCGCATCTAACATGCATAAATGTAAATATTAGTACTTTAGAGAAGCAATATGTGATCTTGAAGCACAGTACTACTATGCACTTAGAAGAGCTAAATAAGGTACAAAGATGTCCTTTTAATGGTCCTGCATCAGTGGCAAGCTGTTGCAACCCTAAAAGTACAATTCTTGCACATTTTTTCCCAAAAATGCATGTAAAACTTTTGTTTTTGACAAGGTTTGACTTTTCATTTAAACATAAAAGAAAGATAATGTAAAAATCTCTCAGACCGCAAGATGATTGTTTAAGAAACAGTCACATGGTCTTACATGTTTACATAGATGCATTTTCTAATTGTTATTTAATCTTTACAAGCACCTTAAACATGACTAGTTCCTGACGTGACTGTAATTGATCTATTGCTGTAAATACGATATATTTGTGTTTGTTTTATGAATGTAAATAGTATGAGGGGTTTAGCTGATGACTGATCATCTGTTTTTGATTCAGGAAGCTCAAGGGAACATGTGTTACACACAGACCTTCTTCACTTTCAATAAACAATAAATTCAATAAATTCACTTTCTAACATTCAATAAATATGGAAACACATGTAAGAATATTTGTCTCTGGTTAAGTGTCTAAAGATGAACTTACAAACACTCACGTAAAGACATGGAGACTGGAACACACTAGACTAGGAGTCACACACTCGCTGACTTTGTTTTGCCTTTTTTGGCCATCAAACACTAAATGTCTTGAGGCTAGAATACACTACACAACTTTTCTTGATTTCCAGTCTAAATGAGTCAACACTAGATGCCCAAAGTCAGATTGTGTGCAGTTACAGTAGACATATGTGACCCTGGAGATACAAAACCAGTCTTAAGTAACAGGTATATTTGTAGAAATAGGCAACAATACATTGTATGGGTCAAAATTATTGATTTTTCTTTTATGCCAAAAATTATTAGGATATTAAGATCATGTTCCATGAAGATATTTTGTAAATTTTCTACTGTAAATATATCAAAACTTAATTTTTTAATAGAAATATGCATTGCTAAGAACTTCATTTGGACAACTTTAAAGGTTTTCTCAATGTTTGTATTTTTTGCACCTTCAGATTCTAGATTTTCAAACAGTTGTATCTCGGCCAAATATTGTCCTATCCTAACAAACCACACATCAATGGAAAGCTTATTTGACTGGTTTTGTGGTCCAGGGTACATATTTCATTTATCAAATTGCATAGTGCATGATGGACACAGAGCTGATTTTAGACACACACTGTGTTCATTTATCATGTCTTTGCCATTTTAATTTAAGAATTGCATGAGAGTGTTGTGTTCTGATCGACTTGAAAGTCTGGTATTTTGTGATTCACATGTTTCCTCGCACATGAGAAAAAATAAAAACGCACCCCCACCAACACTATCTGAAGGATAAAAATGTGTTTTTAACACCCTGTCTAATACAGTAATCACATGCACTGAATTAAGCTCCAAAAACAATGATATTTGATTTGATTATATAAATCAGCTCTCAATACTGAACATGTTTAATATCCTCCTCCAACTAGATGAAATCACAGTCTGAGGGTAAAAAACAAAGTGTCCATCATGCACTGCACAATTTTCTTTAAAAATTTGCGAACAGTGACTCAACAAAAGTGATGAAGTGTGGTGTATTCCAGCCTAGAGACAGAAGCAAACACAACAAACCAATTTACAGCCGTCATCAGCTGATGCTTTGATAATGGAGAGGAAGATCACAGAGGAACTGAGGCGTGATGGAGGTTGAGTGGAGAAGAGCAGCCTCTAGTGGCTCAAACCCAGAAACACACCTGATGATCTCAAACACACTGAAGGAGAAGAGAGATGAGCGATTATTAAAAGATAGAGCATTTTTATTTTTCAAAGTGGTCTCTGCTCACACAGAAACTCTTCGACCTGTAAACATAAATACTTCATGACGACTGCCGTAACGGCAACATTCATAATCTGATGCGCAGAACTTTCCTAAAACGAAAAACATTGACATCACGTGAAGAGATGATATAATCTTGATTATTTATAAAAAATAAATCCATATTTCATAATGCGTTAAAGTGCTGTGTGTAAGTTAGAGTTGGTTAGTCATGAGCGCTGAATCGCAGCTGTAGCGCAGACAGCGGTAAATGTCCTCCGCTCTGGAGCGGCTCACATGCGCAGACGCCTGCAGCTCCTCCACCGAACTGAAACACAACAGAAACGCGTCAGTCACGTTAATAAAGCACATCTGCGGTTAACGAGGGAATCTGGTGCGCACCTGTTGATCATGTGACTGACGGAGCTGAAGCGATGGCACATGTTGAGCGCGCTGACGTAGCTCACGTGTGGCAGGGTCAGGTAGAACTGGAGAGCCTGCTGCTGATGACCTTTGACCTCTAGGGGCACGCCGATCGCCTGACCTTTCCTGCGCTCCACCTGTGCGAGTTCAGACAGGATGGCGGCGGTGTCGTCTGGACCTTTGCTGACCAGCAGCCGGACCCCCGCCTTCACCAGCGCCGCCAGCGTCCCGTCGTAATAGCGGCTGCGCTGAAACACTCTCACCGTCTCACCTGAGAACAACAGACGGACGCAGACATCATGTGATCAGAATCAAACACTGCTGGAGAAAGTTACTTTTAAAAGTAATCTGATACAATATTGTGTTACCCCATAAAAAAGTAACTAATTACATTAGTTACTTTTTATGGAAAGTAATGTGTAACATTGCTTTTGTGTCTGGGCAGGGCTTGCTTGTTTGTTTTTAATATAAAAAGTTAGATTTTTAACAAATGTAAAAGCCCTTTCACGCAAGAGTGAAATGAATAAGCGTAAGGCCGAAGGAAAAGTAAATTCACGTCTGTACAGTAGAACTGTAGGAAAATCTTCAGGAATGAGAAAATGTTAGTTCATCTAAAGTTAGTTTTGCTTATTAGTCTGGATGAATTGGATCAACAAAGATCTCGGTTAACACAATGGGATTAAATACATAAAGGAAACAAAATGTAACTGGCGTTACTTTGAAAAAGTAACAGATATTTTCTTGTAAATAATTACTTAAAAAAAGTAATCTGATTACGTAACTTGCATTACTTGTAATGCATTGTCCACAAAACAATGGTCAGAAACACTAATGAATTCATTCATTTTAATGAAGCCAAAAGCTGTGTGCTTGTAAGAAACAAATCCATCAAGACAAGTCCATAATCCATAATAACACTTCCTCCAGTGATAAAGTCCATCTGCTGTTGTCTCTCACATCAAAATCCAGCCTCATATTTGTTTAGAGCTGTTTTGACTTGTAAACAGTGCTTGATCTGTGCAGATTTCTCTCTTGATTCAGACCAGACCACTTTTTCACTGGAGGAAGCGTTATTTGTTAAAAATTCATGGATTAAACATGTTTTTAGAGAATAGATATTAAATTTATTTTATGTTTTAAGTGCTCATCACTGTTTGTGGCTCTCACCAGGTTTGCTGCGGTCCTTCTCGACGATCAGACACACACGCTCGTATGTGGCCTGCAGCCGCTGGACTCTCTCCTGCAGTCGCTTGCGGTTGGGAGCGCTGGCGACCTCCGACTCGCTCTGGCGCTCCACGGCCATGCGGTCGCTCACGATGAAGTCTGAGCTGATCAGAGAGCAGATGTGAACCTGCAGGCCATGTCGCAGACGAAGACAGGACACGACCTCTGACCCCCCGCTGATGCAGCGGCCGTCCACTAGCACTCTCAGAGGAGCGTCTGCGTCTGGCGGGATCTGCATCTGCGCAGTCACTGTAGTCACCTGCAGACCGACCAAAAGAGCCTTCAGACACCTGAGATTGATTCACCATATGAGGAGGAGTTGAAATGGGGTGTAAATCAAATATTTAATCATATAGGGGTCGTACAAGGTGCTTAAAGTGCTTTGAATTTGACCGTTTGAAATTTAAGGCCTGGAAAACTTTTGAAAATAGCAATATTCCAGAAGAAATGCTTGAAAAGTGCTTGAGTTATTGAAAGACAATGCATCTATGAAATAACGGTTTAACGTTTACTTTTGACACAAAATTAAATGAGCGGGTTCGCAAATCATTTGATGTCGGGACTTTGGAGCTGGTTTGTGAATAATTTGATTCAGTCAAGAATTTAAGTCGCAAATCACAAATCATTTCGCATAGATTCAGACTTTTTGAGCGGGTTTGCGAATCATTTGATTCTTCAGAGCGAATCACTTCAAATCGTGGATTGCGAATCATTTGCCATAGATTCAGACTTCGGAGCGGGTTCACGAATGATTTCACGAATTGAATGAATCGTGATCCAATTCCTTATTTGAAATGTTGTGATTGTCACCTGTTTCTCCGGATGGAAGTCGAGCTCCTCCGACAGCGCCACCTGATCGCTGAGTCTCTGCCGCTTCCTGTCGTCCCTCTCCGTCAGTCTGGAGACGTTCTGGAGACACTGTGGCACTTTAAACACAGAGTCTGTCTGCTCTTTCTCCTCCTCCTCTTCCTCACTGGAGTCCTGGAGCCGGATGATCCTCGAGCGCTTGTTCTTCACGTTCCTCTCCGACTGGATTCCTCCGGTAGCGTTCGCCGCTCGAATCTGCCGGATCTGGACCCTGCGGCGCGTGGCGTACTGTTTCCTCCCGTCGACGTACGAGTCTTCATGGATCACCTCCACAGGCTCTTCCTCACTGACGCTCTCATCCTCCTCATCCTCACTCCCATTAACCACAAAGCTGTCCTCGCCGTACGTCTCGTCTTGTTCTGGGACCTGAAACAACAGCAGCACAAACACACTGAGTTTTCTTATTTAAAACTGACTGAATGACAAACCAAAACAATTTATTTGTGATGATATTTAGCAGCTGATATTTGAATATTAAGGTGTTCAATACAGTGACTCATGCTCACCTGTGAGAAAATATTCATGTTATGTTTGGGTTTATACGTCATTCGGACCCGGTTCTGAACCGCTGGACTCCTCACTGACTTCAGATAGAATGCCTGCATCTCAGAGTCTGATGATGAAAATTAAAATCAACCTTCTTTTTTTTTTTTTATCTGAGATGTAACCTTTAATACAGGGTGAGAATAAAAACATTTAAAGTATACAAAAGCATTTAAAAGTTTGAGGTCAGTCAGATTTTTAAATGTTTCTGAAAAATATCTCTTCTGCTCACCAAGGCTGCATTTATTTGATCAAAAAATACAGTACAAATTGTGAAATATTATTAGAATTTAAAACAAGTTTTCTGTGGAAGCCTGTTTCCACCACTGAATAAAAATAAAAAAAGGTTATTGTGACTTTTTATCTCACTTTTTCTCAGTGATACAAACTTTTTTTGTAACTTTTTTCTGCGAGATACAAACTCGCAATTCTGACCTTTTCTCTCAAAATTGTAAAATATAAACCCGCAATTCTGAGAAATAAAGTCAGTATTACGTGATAAAAACTTGCAACTACAACTTGCAATCTCACAATTCTGACTTTTTCTCGCAGTTTCAATTCTGAGAAACAGTCGCAATTGTATGATATAAACTCGCAATTCTGTGAACATATCAGTGTTTTCTTCTCAGAACTGGACTTAAGAACTCACAATTGGGAGTTTATGTTTCACGATTCTAAGAAAAAAAGTAAGAAACACGAAAAAGTATTTATTTCTCGCAATTGTTTATAACCTGCAATTCTGATTCTGATATCTCACAGTTCTAAGAAAAAAAAGTCAGTATTACGTGATATAAACTCGCAATTGCAAAAAAGTCAGAACTGTGAGATAAAAGGTCGCAGTTGCGAGCTATAAAGTCAGATGTGCAGCTATATCTCACAATTCTGAGAAAAAAAGTCGCAATTGTATGATATAAACTCACAATTCTGTGAACATATCAGTCTTTTCTCCTCAGAACTGGACTTTTTTCAATTCTGAGAAAAAAAGTCAGAATCACGAGATACAAAGTTGCAATTGCCATAAAAAAAGTCTTTATTTCTCGCAATTGTTTACAACCCACAATTCTGACTTCATAACTCACAGTTGTAAGAAAAAAAGTCAGAATTGCCGCAATTACCTTTTTCATTTTTTTTATTCATTGGCAGAAACAGGCTTCCATAAGTTTTCCATGTGAACATCTGTTAAAATGTCATTTATTTCTGTGATGCGCAGCTAAATTTTCAGCATCATTACTGCAGTCTTCAGTGTCACATGATCCTTCAGACATCATTCTAATATTTTGATTTGCTGCTCAACAAACATTTCTAATTATTATCAATGTTGAAAACAGTTGTGCAAACTATGATACATTTTATTTTTCATGATTCACAGATGAATGGAAAGTGCAAAGGGACAGCATTTATTTAAAACATAAATGTTTTTACTGTCACTTTTGATCAATTTCAAGCATTCGTGATGAATAAAATCTGAGTTATGAGCAGAGGTGTTTGTAGCAGTGGTGTTCAGATGGAGAATCAGCGAATCTCACCGTTCAGACCCTGTGAACATTGAGTCGTGTTCACCACAAACCCCTGCAGCGAGTGATTCTGTTCATCTCCATCTTCTTCATCTGATGAAACATCCTCATCTTCAGAGAGCTCAGCCTCCTCATCCAGAAACTGCCGTCCCTCTCGACGGACCTTCTAGAAAACACAAGAAATGAGGCGTGAGACGATAATCAAACAATCGGTATGTTTTTGTGGTCATGTGACGTACATGAGGCTTCCTGACGAGACACGGCTCCACGGCTCTGGGCTGAAGAAGGGAGACGTCCTGAAAATCCTCATCTGAGAGCTGGTCTCCGTGTCCGTCGCTGTCCTCCGACTGAAGAACAGACAGAGAGGGAATGAATCGACGGCTAAAACACATGAGCAGCGTGAGCAGATGAACCGTGAGCAGTCGTACCGTGTTTAACGCAGCCGTACGTTTACGACGGACTTGAACAGGAGAATCCACGTCACTGCAGATCTTTGACTGCTGCAGGAACACACACACACACACACACACACACACACACACACACACACACACACACACACACACACACACACACACACACACACACACACACACACACACACACACATGTTAAAGTACTACATGTGTGTTTTCCAGCACTTCTAGAATAAGCTCTAAAACTTACGGCTTCCATCTAAAGCTGTAAATGTCACACAAATATTGTAACATTGCATCAAACATTTGTAAACAAAGTACAATTTCCATCCCATGTGTTAAAAAGAAGAAAATCATAATTTCCTGGGAAACTGACGCAAGGTATTAATAATCAATTAATAAAAAGCTGCTGCTGTTGTTTTTCCTACATTATGAATAATTAATAATGTGCAGATGAAATGCAATAAATGCTGACATGTTATATTGCATTCAGATCAAGGCTGTTTTAATGAAGTAATACTAAACCATCAACAGCTTTCATTACTTAAAATAAACTTCAACTGAAATAATAAAATTATTATTTCAGCTAGTTTTCAAAGCAACATTTCTCATTTTTATTTAGTTTGTACTATAACTGAAAAAAATACTAAAAACAATACATACATATTAAAAAATGTTATATAAAAATAAATATATATATAAAATAATATATTTAACATATATAAAATAAACATATATAATAATAGACAGTATAAGATCAAAAGATTGGGATCAGGTAGATTTTGAATGCTTTTTAAAGGAGACTTTTCGGCTCATCTAGGCTGCATTTATTTGATTAAAAAAAATACAGAAAAAAATAATTTTGTAAAAATCTTAATGCAATTTAAAATAGTGGTTTTCTATTTGAATATACTTTAAAATCTAATTTATTTCTGTGTTGCAAAGTTATTATCAATATTGGAAAGTTGTGCTGCTTAGTATTTTATTTTTTTAAACCTGTGATACTTTCTTCAGGGTTCTTTGATAAATAAAACATTACAAAGAACAGCATTTATTTAAAATAGAAAACTTTTGTAACAATAAACACCTTGTTCAAAGTTTGGGGTCAGTATTTTTCTTCTTTCTCTCTTTAAAAGAATGTAATACTTTTATTCAGTTCAACTGATCATAAGTAATAGTAACAACTTAAATAAATAAATAAATGTTCTTTGTAACTTTTTATTCATCAAAGAATCCTGAAAAAAGTATCACAGGTTCCAAAAAATATTAAGCAGCACAACTGTTTCCAACACTGATAATAACAGCGACACTGAAGACCGGCGGAATGGCTGATGCAAATTCAGCATGGCATCACAGAAATAAATTATATTTTAAAGTATATATATATATATGTATGTGCATGTTTTCATATAAAATAAAAATAGTTATCCACCTTAATTGATTGCACGTTTTTTCTGATATTTTCTGGAAATTTCTGGCATTTCCATACAGGTTTTTTTTATGTGATATCTCAAAATCTGACCTCTGGAGAAAACACCGGCTTGACTTTATGAGTCCTCAGAGATGTCTCATCCTCGCTGTCGCTGCTCAACACGCCTGAAACACACACATACATCACACGCGCTTATCACAGTCTGTCCTGAAACATCTGTGTGCATCTCTACAACATTAATGAGATTATAAACCTGCACATGAGGGCTGCTGCTGAAGCGTCTTTCCTCTCTCAAACAGCGTCCTCTGTAAGGATCTGTTCGCTGAAGGCCGTGAGCGCGGCTGATCTTCAGCTCCTCGGCTCAACGGAGGCAGGAACACGTGGTTCGGTGTGGAAGCGCTGGGTCTCGTCCACTGATTGGAGAGCAGCGGCGATTGCTCAGATCTCGTGAGCGCCGAGTTTCCTCTGATGTGTGGAGGCTGTGGAGTCGAGACGACCGGAGACGCTTTCGCAGCTGATGCGCTGATGTTCGCCGCTCCTGGATCAGTGGCTTCCTCGTCCTCAGAGTCAAACCCCAGCTCAAAGTTGACAGAGAAGAAGTCCTGCGAGCAGTTGAAGCCCTGCTCAGATCCTCTGCTTCCGTCTGCAGGAGTCTGCTGCTTCTGCTCTGGAGGGTTTCCATCAGGTCCTGTGCTCTTTTCTGGCGTCTGAACGTCAGGAACGCTCATCTGAAGGAACGCTTCGTCGTCTCCGAAGAGGTCGACGCTCTCGTTCAAACTCACCCGGTCTTCCTTTTGCTCTTCGGCTTTGGCGACTGCATCAGCCTCATCCTGGTCTTCATCAAACAGATCATCCCAGCCTGGAGAAACAGCGCCTCCTGCTGATTTCTGATCCTCAGGATCTTCGTTAATCGACGGATCATCGGCGATCAGGCTAAATGTCACTTGGAACTGATCGTGAAATGACTCTTTAGGTGGATCTGGGAGATTGAAGTCAAAGTCCTGTGGTGGAGATCTGGACAGGAGAGATCTGACATTAGCCAGAATCATCTGGAAAGCTGTGTTGGTCAGTTTGTGAGGACAGCGCTTGAGACTGATGTTCTGATGTTCAGGCTGATAGAACATGTGCTGAAGATCCTCGCTCTCGTCACACTCTGCTTCCTCAACGCAAGGATGTTCTAACAGATCGATCAGATCCGCCTCATTCCCGTCGCTCTGAGTGAAAGGCTCTTCTGTGAGGTGATGGTTCTCAGTGTTGTGTGCAGCAGACGTCTCAGATCTGCTGTTGTTCTCTGGTGTCTGATCTTCACAGGTTTGATCTAAGCAGTGAGCAGTATGCGTGAGTCTCAAGCTTGCTTTGGTTCTCTTCTGTCGAGGGATTTTGTCAGTGTTTGGTTTTGTTGATCCTCCACCATCAACATCCTCCTCCTGGAGATGCAGCATGAGCTCAGAATCAACACTACAGTCATTCTGTGAGGAGAGAACATCATCAATAATGAGATGCAATACATTAATTACACACCACAATAAATGAATGCAACACTGCTGGGCACTGATATGTTTGTTCATGCATATAAAAAATATATATATATAAAACATACCTACATAAAATATATAAATACCTATCTATATGCAAGTAATGCATTTATAAATGTAAATAAATATAAATATGTAAATATTAAAAATGCATATACACACACACACACACACACACACACACACACACACACACACACACACACACACACACACACGTTTGTTTTTGTGAATTGTGGGGACATTCCATAGACGTAATGGTTTTTATACTGTACAAACGATATTTGCTATCACCCTACACCTTCCCTACACCTAAACCTAGCCCTCACAGGAGTGCATATCTTTACATTCTCAAAAAAACGTATTCTGTATGATTTATAAGCCTTTTGAAAAGTGGGGACATGGGCAATGTCCTCATAAGTCACCCTCTCCTTGTAATACCTATGTCATACCCATGTTATTACACAAATTTGTGTCCTGATATGTCACAAAAACATACACGCACGCACGCACGCGCACGCGCGCACGCGCACACACACACACACACACACACACACACACACACACACACACACACACACACACACACACACACACACACACACACACACACACACACGAAGAGTTGTTCAACAGTTTAGGGTTAGGGTATTTTAAAACTGAGATGTATACATCATATGAAAGTTCAATAAATAAGCTTTCTATTGATGTATGGTTTGTTAGGATAGGACAATATTTGGCCGAGATACATCTATTTGAAAATCTGGAATCTGAGGGTGCAAAAAAATCAAAATACTGAGAAAAACACCTTTAAAGTTGTCCAAATTAAGTTCTTAACAATGCATATTACTAATCAAAAATTACATTTTGATATATTTATAAAAGGAATTTTACAAAAAATCTTCATGGAACATGATCTTTACTTAATTTCCTAATGATTTTTGGCATAAAAGAAAAATCAACAATTTTGACCCATACCATGTATTTTTGGCTATTGCTACAAATATACCCCAGCGACTTAAGACTGGTTTTGTGGTCCAGGGTCACATATAAAGTATTATTAAATTATTAATTATAATTATTAATACAAGTTCTATAGCCATATTGCCTAGTTACTTTAAACCCACCCTGTATATAATTACACATAGAAATATATAAAATAAATACATAATATCTCATATAAATTATATATAACAAATATATAAACAAAATTGCATTATATATATGCATGCATGTAAATAATATAAGATATAGTATATAAGTCTATATTATAAACTAAATAAATTTCTAAATTTAAAATAAAACATTTATAAATTATATTACATAAATACATAAAATCCCCCTTGAAGAGGGATTTCGGGAGCCTGATCGAGACGAAGATCATCGTGTCAGGACCACTTCCCACGTATCGACGTGGACACGAAAGGTTCAGTAGACTTTTCGCTCTAAATGAATGGTTGTTGTCATGGTGTAAAGAACAGAAACTGCTCTTTGTTTTTGCAAAATAATAATATCTTTGAAGAATTTCAGTCAGGTTTCAGGCCCCATCATAGCACAGAAACTGCACAACGACTTGCTACTTGCGTCAGATCAAGGCTGCGTCTCATTGCTAGTTTTACTTGATCTTAGTGCTGCGTTCGACACTATAGATCATGACATACTCATAGATCGATTACAAAACTATACAGGTATTCAAGGGCAGGCTTTAGGATGGTTCAGATCATACCTGTCCGATCGCTACCACTTTGTTTATGTAAACGAGGAGTCATCGCAGCTAACACCAGTAAAGTATGGAGTGCCACAAGGATCTGTCCTAGGTCCTCTGCTATTTTCAATTTACATGTTACCCCTTGGTAATATTATTAGGAAATATGGGATTAGTTTCTATTGTTATGTTGATGATACCCAACTATATATTTCAACAAGACCAGACGAAACTTCTAACTTCGCAAAGTTAACAGAGTGTGTTAAAAATGTGAAAGACTGGATGACCAATAATTTTCTACTGTTAAATTCAGATAAGACCGAGATATTACTTATTGGACCAAAAAACAGTACACAGAATCTCTTAAACTGCAATTTGCAACTAGATGGATGTACTGTTATTTCCTCTACAGTCAAAAATCTGGGTGTTACACAGCAACCTGTCTTTTGAAAATCATATTTCAATTAAATCATGTTACAAAAACAGCATTCTTCCATCTTAGAAACATTGCTAAGCTACGGAACATGTTACCTGTTTCTGATGCAGAAAAGTTAGTCCATGCATTCATGACGTCTAGACTGGACTATTGTAATGCACTACTAGGTGGTTGTCCTGCATCTTCAATAAATAAGCTACAGATAGTCCAAAATGCAGCTGCTAGAGTCCTTACTAGATCAAGAAAATATGATCATATTACCCCAATTTTACGGTCTCTACACTGGCTACCTATTAGGTTCCGTATCACTTACAAAATATTACTTCTTACCTATAAGGCCCTTAATGGTTTAGCTCCTGCATACCTAACTAGTCTCCTACTACGCTACAATCCCTCACGCTCCCTAACTAGTCTCCTACTACGCTACAATCCCTCACGCTCCCTAAGGTCGCAAAACTCTGGACTTTTAGTAGTACCTAGGATAGCAAAGTCCACTAAAGGAGGGAGAGCCTTTTCACATTTGGCTCCCAAACTCTGGAATAGCCTTCCTGATAACGTTCGGGGTTCAGACACACTCTCTATGTTTAAATCTAGATTAAAGACTCATCTCTTTATCCAAGCATTCACATAATGTATCTCATAACGTTGTACTTCAGTTACATCTGATCAAATGCACATTAATATTCTTCAGCTTGGGCTAAACACATCATTTTTGCTTGGTTGGAGCAGCAGCTACGCTAATTATTTCTCTATTTGTTTCTCTGTTTCTGCCAGAGGATTTCCATCCCGTGGTAACTAGGAATTACACAAGATTATAGCCTGGATTCAGAAGAAGAGATGATGCCAACCCCTCAGAGGACCGCCGATGATGCCAGCCTTGAAACAACATACAGCACTACACCATTTTTCTACAAGTTTGATTGCAACACATAATCATTACTATTAGTGTTCATCATCTGTTTTTGATTACACCATTACTGTTTTTAATATTTATACCATATGTACATCGACTTAACATACAGTAGTCACCAATAATAAGCTACTAAATATATTGTAGTAGCCTACATTTTTTTTGTACAGCTGCTTTGAAGCGATTTGCATTATGAAAGGCGCTATACAAATAAACTTGAATTGAAAATAAATAAAAATATATACATATCTAAAATAAATTATATATAAACAAAAATTGCATTATATATGCATAAATAATCTAAAAGATATATCTACATCTATGTAAATATATAAATGACCTATCTTTCATGAATATGCAAGTAAAACATTAATAAATTATATATATATATATATATATTCATGTCTGTCAGTGATCATCAAACTCCTGAAGTGAGCTGTGTGACATTCGACAGCATCGACTTATGATCCAATAACAACTGAACCCCTAATATTCCGAATCCAAACGTCATAATGAGCTCATCATGTGAGGCATCATGTGAGACACGAATCAGGACGCAGAGAATGGATGCTTTGTGCGCCGCTGATGCTTCACACTCCAACCATGCTCACAATAAAACCACCAAAGCCCTTCATCATCTCTAAGTGTGTAACACAGCATCAGAGCGTTTATTTGAAAAACCAGCCTCTCGCCGAGACTAATCCAGACCAAAGCTCCAGTAAATAATCTCATTATGGCAGAAACAGCAGATCAATATCTGATCCTCGTCAGCCGCGT
Organism: Garra rufa; assembly: GCF_049309525.1. NCBI lineage: Eukaryota > Metazoa > Chordata > Actinopteri > Cypriniformes > Cyprinidae > Garra > Garra rufa. The sequence continues at coordinate 11,565,516 of NC_133374.1, forward strand.
CTCCAGCCGCTGTTTTGACACTCTGAAGAACGACGTGTCCAGTGTCTCGCTCCTGCGCTCGTGGACATGTAGGTCACACGGCGTGACCCACTTCCTGCCTGCAGAGCTTATGTAAGTGTTCTGAGAAGAGTTACATAAGAGAGCATCTACAGAGCGCATGTATAGAGGAGCAGAAACAGCCTCCAGCCAAACGCTGACGTCAAACACACACACGAGTCACTCCCACATCTCAGGCTTCCTGCAGGTAAACCCAAGACTTTAAGACCATTTGAACAACAGCTTATGAAAACACAAAGAAGAAACTGATCTATAATAGTTCTGAATCACCGTCTGTCCATGTCAGTGTAGTGCAGATGTATGTAGAGTATATCAGACGGATCTGTTCTTCAACTACAGCCACGTCTGACGTCAGAGATCGGGGTTGGTTCTCTCAACTCAATCACCTTTATTCATACAGCGCTTTTAAAAACAAGCAACTTTACAGAATTAAAAATCTCACACAGCGTTTCTGCAGGTTTGATGAAGGTAAGTTGAAGACCTTTTAAAGACCAAGTAAAAAAATCAAAGGAATAATTAAGTTCTCTAAATGCAGATGTCTAGAAAACCATAAGTTGATTGTAAAATAAAAGTTAAATTGTCGAATAAAATTATAATCTCTATTAGTTTTTCATTTATTTTATAACAACAAAATGAATAGCTTAAGGTTGAATCTCTGCTCCCAATCATTAAATATGAAAACACTGCAAAAACTGCTGCTCTTCCTCAATATTTCCATCTTGTTTTCCATTACAAATATCTGAACATCCTTAAATCAAGACACATTTACTTGAGAAGCAAAATGACAGAAGGCAGTCTTGTTTTTCAAGAAATTGATTAAAACAGCAAATATCTAATGAACTCAAACCATCAACCTAATTCAAACAGTGTTTTTTTGACACCACTGACAGATGTCTGTTCTTGTTTTAATCATAAACTCACTTGATTTTATCTTCATTTTACATTTGCATCTCCAGTAAATGTGTTTTGGTTTTAATATGTTTAGCTATTTGTGTTGGACAACAGGACAGAAATACTGAGGAACATCAACTTCAGCATCCCACTGCATTTTTTTTGCAGTGTACGCAAGCATTTAATGCCACGACTGTATTGATTTAAGACTTTGTGGATGGGTGAATTAAGACTTTGAAACCCACAGAAACCCTGAATCAGCAGCTGAAACACGTCCATCAGACGAGGAGTGTTTGGGTCTGATTCCGTTCCACAGGATTCATTCAAACTGCTGACAAACGACTGGATGCACTGGATCTGTTCAGACAAATGGAGTGCGAGACAGCTGGATGATGGGTTATGAATCATTGTCTGTTTATGTGAATGTAGTACAGATGTAAGCCATTCGTCAGACACACATAGGCTATCCTAGCGCTCTGTTCTTCAACTACAGCACACTTCTGAACTCACAAACACATCAAAACTGACTCTTAAAGAGATCGCTCACCCAAAAACTAAAATTTGCCCATTATTTACTCACCCTCCCGGCATCCTAGGTGTATATGACTTCCTTGTTCTAGACGAATCCAATCAGAGTTATATTAAAAATTATCCTGGCAGTTAAGCTTTAGAATGAAATAGACAGGTGTTTCTCTCCATCAGTCCGAAACAAGTCCAATAAAGTGCATCCATCCATTATAAAAAGTGTCTCACATTGCCTTCCTGTAGTGAACCCATGAGTTTTTGTAAGAGTCATATCCATATTTAAAACATATTAATAATTTAAATCACTCACGGACACTACACTTGTTCGTATTCGCAATCACAAAAGTACATTATTTGCCAGGCCGGTAAAATAACGTTATTTAGTCTACGCGCTAAAAGCCTGCCAAACAGCGCCTGATTACTGGACTAAGCTATCTTTGCCGTTTAATTTGCTAATACTGTCGAAAACACACAAGGATTTACATATAAACGGTGTCTAAAGTGAAAGCGAACAGATGAGAGAAAAACAGATGCGAGCCTGTAGACACTAGAAGCGTACAGCTCTTAAAGCGACAGAACTAAACATGCTGAGGATTGTCATTAAAGGGACAGTTATATGATGTCACAAATCTCTATTATTATTTTTTTTCTTGTGCTAAACACAAAAGAAGATATTTTAAAGAATGTGGATAACAGTACAGTAGCGGGTCCCCATTGACTTTGATAGTGGGGAAAAATAAATCAAAAACTATGGAAGTAACTGGGGACCTGGTTACCCACATTCTTCAAAATCAGTTTTATGTTCAATATGTTTTATGTTTTAAAGAAATTGGGGTGATGGTAGGCTAATAAAACTGAAAAACATTAATACAGTCGCTTTAATAAGAGTCAATGTATAATTTATGTATATAGGGTTTATTTGTATTTTTGTTAATTCAATTTCTTGAATGCTACTGATAAATACACCTACCGTACCTGAAAATTTAAGTTTGTTTTATTTGTATATTATGTGTATTTGTAACATGTAGCATGAATCTTTGATCTTGTTTTTTAATAGCAAAGATTAAAAAATGACAGATTTTTATCTTCGCTTAATTTGGCCTAAACCTCTGCCATTCTTTTTATTTTATATTTTGTTACCTTGTAAGGCTTTGATTTTAAAATAGGGAAATGAGTTTGGCTGTAACTTGCAAAATAGTAAAACCAACATGACAAAGAACCGTGATAAAATCGTGATATTTCTGAACAAAAAAATCCTGAGATTCTTCTGAAAGTTCAAAAATATCATATCGCCCACCCCTATATTAAAGTGATTGTTTTGTTTTAAATATGCATATTTTTCTCACAAAAACACATGGATTCGCTACAGGAGGCCTTTATTTACCCCTCCCTATTAGACTGATGAAAAGAAACACCCACCAATGCGATTCTAAAGCTTCGAATAAAAGAAGGAAGTCATATACACCTAGGAGGGTGAGTAAATAATGGGCTAATTTTCATTTCTGGGTGAACTAACCCTTTAACCCTCTGGTTGTGTTCGGGTCAAACTGACCTGGAAAAGATTTTCTTTTTCCTGAAAATACTAGTTTAACGTTATCGCATTGGACTCAAACAACACGAGTGTGACTTTTTTGCAATTTTGTACAAAATTAAAGCATTTAAGAGCAAGCTTCCTGATTAAACATTAAAGCACACTAGTGAAAGAAACTGCTCATTTTAATGTTTAATCTCATATTGTGAAAATTATTCATAAAAATGCTTTTTTCACACAAGAACGAGGTGCCTACTTTCGGATGAATGAGGCCTATGATTAATTAGATGCAAACAGAAACACAAAACCGGTCCTAAATGAAACAAATCAAGTTGACAGCAAGATTGAATCCAATATGTTGTGATAATATAGCATAATGGCGCAGGTCATTCAGAGCTCCTGTGATATTTCTAACAAAAACAGACTGATTTAGATAACAAAAATACAAGCAAAACGAGAGGATTTGATTCTGAAACTCAATTGAGCTAATGGTTCGAAGTGATGCTTTCAGAAATGAAGCAGTGAGCCTGTTTAGATTAACAGAGGCAGGTTCTAATGCTCTAACGCTCTTCACCTTGACAACTAAGACTCTGAGATCCGTATCAGGACATGAGCTGTATGTGAGAGTGTGTGTGTTTCACCTGCTCCTCCTGTCTCATCCGGTCGATCAGCTCCATGATGGAGGTGAAATGGAGGCATCGCTCCGAATGTCCCACGCTGTGAGTGTGCAGCGGCCTGTTCTGCCAATGTCTCCACTCCCACAGGGACAGCTCTCGAACCGGCCCCGACACACACGGACCCTACACACACACACACACACACACACACACACACACACACACACACACACACACACACACACACACACACACACACACACACACACACACACACACACACACATGATATTCACGCCTGAATTTAAGGTTTACTTATTTGAAGATAAGATTTCCATGCATTTAGATTACAGAGTTTAAAGGAGACGTTCACTTCCAGAACAAAAATACAGATAATATACATCCAAGATGTTCAGTCTTTCTTTTATCAAGAAATGTGGTTATTGAGGAAAACATTTTCAGGAATGTTCTCCATATAGTGGACTTCTATGGTGCCCTGAGTTTGAACTTCCAAAATGCAGTTTAAATGCAGCTTCAAAGAGGTCTAATCGATCCCAACAGAGGAAGAAGTCTTATCTAGCCAAACAATCAATTACTTTCAAAAAAAAAAAAAAAAAAAATTATTTTTTATATACTTTTTAACCTCAGCTCATCTTGTCTAGCTCTGTGATGCGCATGTGTACTCTTTGGTTGAAGACAGTTAGGGTATGTCTAAAAACTCCCATCTCATTTTCTCCTTCAACTTCAAAATCCTCCTACATCGCTGTTTTACCTTTTTTTGTAAAGAGTGTTTGATCTTCTTTGCACATTCACTTTGTAAACACTGGGTCGGTTCTTCTGCAGCGATGGAGGACGATTTTGAAGTTGGAGGAGAAAATGGGAGTTTTTAGACATACCCTAACTGTCTTGAACCAAAGAGTATGCATGCGCATCACAGAGCTAGACAAGACCAGCATTTTTGTGGTTAAGAAGTGTAGAAATGTTATTTTATAGAAAATGACCGATCATTTCACTAGATAAGACGCTTCTTCCTCAGCTGGGATCGTTTAGAGTAATTTGAAGCTGCATTTAAACTGCATTTTGGAAGTTCAAACTCACAGACACCATAGATGTCCACTATATGGAGAGAAATCCTGAAATGTTTTCCTCAAGAAACAATTTCTTACGACTAAAGAAAGAAAGACATGAACATCTTGGATGACAAGGGGGTGAGTACATTATCTGTAATTTCGTTTTTCTTTAATATGATGCATATTTGTCTTTCAAACATGAATGAATCAGGACAGATTTCTGACATACTGTATATCGCTGTAGGTTGTGTTCACCTGTTCTGACGGCTCGTCACTGAAGGTCAGCAGCGTTGAGGGTCTGAAGACGGGCTGAGGTTCATCTGAAGACAGTCTCATGGCGGATGTCCACACGGCCTCCTCAGCTGCGCTCAGAAACCCGTCGTCTTTCACACACTTCTGTTCACCTCCTGCAAAACACAAGAGTTTCTTAAACACAGGCCACTGCTGATCTACAGACACACATCACTCAAACACAGCTGCTTACACATCCCACACGCCTCAACATTTGAGCTTCACAAACATGACAACAAAATCACAACAACTTCAAAAACAGGACAATAAGGCCTCATTTGTTAAAGGTACACTTCACATGAAAATACCTGTATGACTTTTTTATTCTGTTTACCACAAAAGAAAATATCTTAAAGAATGCTGGTAACCAAACAGCTGCTTGACTTCATAGTATTAGTTTTCCACAAAACCAGAATGGTTCCCAACATTCTTTAAAATTTCTTCTTTTGTGCAAAGACAACTTTTCATTTTTGGGGTTAACTATCATTTCAAAATTAGTGAATGCATTGGTTAATGTGTACTTATAATGAACAATATGGTGTTTTTCTAACTTTAGTTAGTAAATATATAATTGTTTATTGATTGTTCAAGTTAACATTGTTAATTGATAATGTTAATAACTGATTGACTGATTTAAAAATGCATTAGTAAATGTTAACTAATGCAGTAAACTAATGAAAACAAATGAAACCTCTTTGTAAAATGCTGAAGGATGAATCATCTACAGGACTATTACGTTTCTTCAGCTTTATCCGGATATTGAGATCAGATTTGTTCAAAGATTTCCAGGACCAGTTTTCATTTTAAATACTTTCATCAGAACATCTGTCTAAAAACATCTGAAAAACATCTTTAAAACTAAATTAACGAGTCCTGAAAGCATTATTTTTCTGCATTAGTGTTGCTTTCGTCAAATAAAAAATGATGACTAAATATCATTGTCAACGAACCTTTATCACGAGACGAAAACGAGACGAAACGTAAATGCTGCTCATGTGACGATGACTATAATTAAACGTATAATGCAATATCGTTGACGAATAAAAACGAGACTAAATGTGGTTTACAAAATAAAAACTATGCTAAAATGTCTCTTTATTTTTGTTGTTGACGAAAACGAGATGAAACGAAATGTTATAAGGTTAGATTGATGTGCGCATGCCCAGTAGCCAGAGCTGTATCTCTTCTAGCCTTAACCGCAGGCAACGGCACTCGTGGCATTATCTAGAAGACGACTACAAACAAAGTTAAGTCTGACACAGATAAAGGGACTAATGTCCTGCCAGCCAGGGTTCATCTTTGGGAGAAAAAGAAGAAACGACACACATTTTATTTGCATTTTTTAGTAGTGATGGGAAAATAAAGCATTTCGAAGCACCGAGGCTTTCCCCTCAACTGTATTGTAAAAAGGTTCATTACTCGAAGCTTTTCAACACATTGCACACTAATGACATCTTGTGGTCAAAGATGGAAAAAGTTGCTTTTGCATCTCAGATGTCCAAGCGATTTTTGGACAGTTTCATAAAATAAATCAAATTGTGCTATGAAAAAAAAAATAAAATTACAGGTATAAATGAATTAATCTGTAAATAAATGTATGAAAAAGAAAAAAAGAGACTATAATGCAATTTTCATAGACTAAATGTCATCAGTTTTCCTCGACTAAAACTAGACGAAAATAGTCATGGATAATTCTGACTAAAATGCTCAGATTTTTAGTCGACTAAAACTTGACTAGACTAAAAAGAGTATGAATGTGACTAAAACTAATACAAACTAAAATGACAGATTCACACAAAGACTAGACTAAAACTAAAATTAAAACCGGCCGCCAAAAACAAACTATTCTGCATTGTACATTTTTGTGAAAGCACTGAAATAAGATGTGTTATAATGAGTATATCTCACATGAAGTTCATTGTTCTCACTCTGGGAAACAGTGGTTTCTTGCTTAAGGGCAGACACTGCAGGCAAAAACACCCTTTTTCATGCACCTGTCAAGTTTGAGATTTTGGGCTTTTTGGATTTTCATAAAGTGTTTTTTCAGACTAGTGAAAAAACATCCAAAAGACACTGTTAAGTGTTTCTTTTATAGCACTTTATCTATTTGTGTCAATAGATTTCAGTTACAATACAGATTTTCAAAGGTCATGAGTTTTTTCTCCTACACTGAGCCATAAATCTCCACTTCAGTAGCACTTACACACACCACACTGAGCATTTGTGTTCCTGTCTATATCCTGCAGGTGTTTACAGAGGGATTTGCTCATATATCATTTGCTTGATTTTATACATTTTATTCGCCTCCAAAAAATAAAAAATATATTGTTTTCTGTCTGCTCCAAGTAGTTTCTGAATTATGGAGTGATAAAATGATACTCAGTATCCCCTCTGTAAGAACATTTGACTCTAATGTGTCAAAAAAACATTAAACCAGAATTCTGAAACTCCAGTGTTTAGATTTTTCTACTAGAAATGTCTGCAAATCAGCACATATTTCATTAAATAATGCCTTATTTGCATGTTTAAACCTAACATTTTAGAAAACTTGTAATACAAAATAATGTTTGCAATTACCAGAGTAGTCAATCAACTAAGTAAGCTGATAACTATTAATTTTTTTTTTTACCCTTTTCACCTGCAGTGTAAAAGGGCATGAACTGAACAGTCGTCTGCGAGGTGTGTTTAAAACAAGAAATGACTGCAGAGCTGATGAACACAAACACAATCTCATGTTCGTACCGGTGATCTGCAGATTGAGCGACGATCGGCGGCCTTTGGTGGATCTGCGGCCGGTGTCTTTGTGCTCGAACTGACCGCAGCTGATGTGCATCTTGTGGAGCGTGGGTGTGACGCCGGCGGGCAGCATGCGAGGACTGTGAGCAAACATCTGGAAACTGTGCTTGTTTCCCATGATGCTCTTGTTGATGCTGCGCCGGTTGCTTTGGCTCTGGTTATACGTCTATGAGAGAAAAAGATTACTATTACATTACTATAAAGAAAACTTATATATCAGCGTTATTTTAGTATCAATTAAATAATATTATGCTATTAAATTCATTTTTACTTTTACATTTTCATATTAATTCAAAACAATTTTTTTTTTTTAATACGTCTATATATTCTAGATAAATTTGTATTTTCAGTTTTTGATTTTGTTATTTTAGTATATCAAGTAAAACTAAAAAAAAATTTTTTTTTTTATGTCTTATTTCAGTTAACATTTACATTTAACAAAACACATAAATGTTTTAATAGCCCTTATTCAACGATAAAAAACCAACCTTGTTTACTTAGACATTTTACTTCAGTAATTCTGTTGTGCATTTTTTTGTATAACTGTATGAGTTTGTATAGAGTTGTTTTCTTTTTGCTATGAAGTGTCTCTCACTCGTTCCTCGCGTCCCTCGGCCAGAATGACCACGATTCGTCCCTGACGCCGGCGTCCCGTGCGGCCCATGCGCTGGACCAGACGGATGGGGCTCTTCTGAGCGTCGAAACACACGATCAGATCCACCTCACCGATGTCCAGACCCTCCTCACCGACACACGTGGACACCAGCGTATTGAAGCCGCCGTCACGGAACCGACGCACCACCTACACACACACACACACACAAACACACACACACACACACACACACACACACACACACACACACACACACACACACACACACACACACACACACACACACACACAGAGAGTTTGTCTGAGCATATAAACGATCACTTCCTGTTCTGACAGGTCTGACGTGAACACATGCTCACGTACCTCCAGCTGTTCTTTCTGCGTGAATCCTCGAACCCCTTTCCCGGCCGACGCTTGACCCATAAAGGTCATGACCCTCACCAGCGGCTGATGGCGGTTCAGCATCTCAGCGATCTCCTGCACGCTCTCACGGAAGGACGAGAAGATCATGACGCGTGTGCTCACCTCAGCGGACGCCTTTGAGTCTGGACCAATCACAGCAGAGTTCAGTCACAATCAAACCAATCAGATGTAAATCAGCCACAAGAAGAAACAAAACACCCTACAGAACATCATTAAAGGGTTAGTTCACTTCCAGAACAAAAATGTACAGATAATGTACTCACCCCCTTGTCATCCAAGATATTCAGGTCTTTCTTTTTTTGAAGAAAACATTTCAAGATTTCTCTCCATATAGTGGACTTCTATGGTGCTCTGAATTTGAACTTCCAAAATGCAGTTTAGATGCAGCTTTAAAGGACTCTAAACCCAGCTGAGGAATGGTTTTATCTAGCGAAAACAATCGGTTATTAAAAAAAAAAAAAAAAAATGTACAATTTGTATACTTGCTCTGCTATATGTGTGTACTCTGGTTCAAGACAGTTAGGGTATGTCTAAAAACTCTCGTCTCATTTTCTCCTCAAACTTCAAAATCATCCTCCATCGCTGCAGAAGCACCAACCCAGTGTTTGCAAAGTGAACGTGCAAAGAAGATGCAAACTCCCTTTACAAAAAAAAAAGGTAAAAAGCGATGTAGGGCGGAGAAAAAGAGATGGGAGTTTTTGGACATAACCTAACTGTCTTGAACCAGAGTGCTCAGAGTATGCATGTGCATCGCAGAGCTAGACAAGATGAGTGTTTGAGGTTAAAAAGTGTATAAATTGTCATTTAAAAAAAAAGAATACTAGAACGAATAAAAGAATACTAGATACTCTTCGTCTGGGATCGTTTAGAGTCCTTTGAAGCTGCATTTAAGCTGCATTTTGGAAGTTCAAACTCACGGACACCATAGAAGTCCACTATATGAAGAGAAATCCTGAAATGTTTTCCTCAAAAAACATTTTCTTTATGGCTGAAGAAAGAAAGGCATGAACATCTTGGATGACAAGGGGGTGAGAAAATTGTCTGTAAATGAAATTTTTGTTCTGGAAGTGAACTAATCACTTAACAGGACACACTACTGCAAAATACACCTTTCAGGAAATCATCCATATTACTGTTATTTCAGTATCAATCATATAATATTATATACCATTGAATTAGTTATTTTCATAGATTTATTTTAAGAAGTTTCAGTAAATTTACTGTGGTTTTGTCATTTGTATTATTTTTTAGTTTTTAATGTGTATATATTTTATATACATTTTTTTTACTGAAGTTTTAGCAATTATGATGTGTTTTTGTCATTTTATTATTTTTAAATGCCTAAATATTTTTATTTTAGTTTTAGTTAAGTACATCAAGATAAACCAACTGAACATGAAAAATGTTGCCTCTGCAACCAGCTGAAATAAAATTAATTTACATATATTTATATATAGTTTAGTTTATTAATGCATGAACAAATCAGTATTCTGGTGTAGCTCAGATAACATTCATTTTATTTCAAGTAACAAAATGTTTACTTAATTGTTAATAACCCTTACTAAACCATAAAAAACTTGAAATTATTTAGCTTTAATGATAACTAAATTATTATAATAACCCTCTTTCATATAATCAAACTATTTTCACTACTCAAACATTCATGTATTTCACAAATGCTTATGATTTTGCAGTGAAACTATCCCTCATCTCACACAGATGTACCTGAGCTCTCGGCCCACGTCTGAAAGTGCTGCAGCACCACCTCGTCCAGCTTCTGTAGTTTGGGGTGACTGTAGACGTACGGCTCTCCAGGCCCTGCAGACCAAACACACTCGCTCATAAACATCAGACCTACAGGCATCATATGCTCATCTGGACCCGTATGGAAGATGAAAGCAGATTGCATGACTTCAGAAGGATGTTTATGTTATGACTTTAGAGGAGCTTGAACGGCCTGAGATCACTGTCTGCTGTCATTGTGTGTTAGAGAGCAGCAGGAACATTCTGCTGAACATCTGATTCGAAAGTCATACAGGTTTGGAAGAACATGCATAACAGTAAATGATGACAGAATGTGTATTTTTGAAATGACCTCGGCTAGCTGTGGCGAACATGCTCTCCATTTCCCTGTAGAGATCCATGAAGACTAGACTCCTCTGGAGCTCGTGCCTCATTCGAGATGACTCTGAGAAAACAACAAACACTTGTGATGCGAGGAGCAGACGAGCATCGGCGTACAGCTGACATGAGCGTGAGTATCTGAGCACCTTTGGGTCCAGAGAAGATGTTCTGAATGAAGAGAAAGAGAGATCTGACGCCCATCTGCTGCAGTAACTCATAGCCGTGATACAGACTGATGCAGGTGGCGAAATCTCCCTCGATCGCACCCTGCTGCGGCCCCTGCTGAGAGAACACAGTCGTGAGGAGCAGTTCAGTGAGGTTCAGTGAGGTTTATTAGTGAGGTACAGCAGAAGTCAGTTGGAAACTTCTCCTGTTTCCCATGGTACAAACATAAAGTGCATGTGAAAGTTTGGAAACCCCTTGCAGAATCTGTGAAACATTTTAATAATTTTAACAAAATAAGAAGATTATACAAAATGCATGTTATTTTTAATTTAGTACTGTCCTGAGTAAGATATTTTACATAAAAGATGTTTGCATATAGTCCATAAGACAAAAAAATAGCTGAAATAATTCAAATAACCCCCTTCAAAAGTTTGGCAACCCTTCGTTCTTAATACTGTGTTTATCATCTGGATGATCTACCATTGTTTTTTTGTTTAGTGATAGTTGTTCATGAGTCCCTTGTTTGTTCTGAACAGTTAAACTGCCTGCTGTTCTTCAGAAAAATCCTCCAGGAGCTGCAGATTCTTTAGTTTTCCAGCATCTTTTGCATATTTGAACCCTTTCCAACAATGACTGTATGATTTTGAGATCCATCTTTTGACACTGAGGACAACTGAGGGACTCATATGCAACTATTACAGAAGGTTCAAAATCACTGATGCTCCAGAAGGAAATACGATGCTTTATCACGGGGGGTGAAAATTTTTGGAATGTGAAGATGAAGGTAAATTGTACTTAATTTGTCTTCCGAGAAACATGCAAGTATCTTGCTTCTTAAGGGCAGTACGAAATTATATTTCAACAAATGTAAATTTGGACAGCTTCATCCTGTTCAAAAGTTTTCACCCCCGGCTCTTAATGCATGTTTTTTCCTTCTGGAGCATCAGTGAATTTGAACCTTCTGTAATAGTTGCATATGAGTCCCTCAGTTGTCCTCAGTGTGAAAAGATGGATCTCAAAATCATACAGTCATTGTTGGAAAGGGTTCAAATATGCAAAAGAAAACGCTGGAAAACGTAAAAATCTGGATTTTTCTAAAGAACAGAGCTCAGTTTAACTGTTCAGAACAAACATCTCATGAACAACCATCACAAAACAAAAAAACAGCGGTAGATCATCAAGGTAACAAACACAGTATTAAGAACCAAGGGTTCACAAACGTTTGAAGAGGGTTATTTGAATAATTTCAGCTATTTTTGTCTTGTAGACTATATGCAAATATCTTTTATGTAAAATATCTTACTCAGGATAGTACTAAATAAAAAAATAACATGCATTTTGTATGATCTCTCTTATTTTATTAAAATTATTCACATTTTTGTAGATTCTGCAAGCGGTTCCCAAACGTTTGCATGCCACTGTAAACATTTGAGAACGTTGTGTATGTGTTATTTTTAGGTTATTTACAAAAAAATATCCCTGCAACATTCTGGGAACATTATTTTCTGGTTGCAAAATATAGAAAAGACCATTCTAGAACTCTAGAGCGAAGCAAATACTTGCTCTTGTGGTCGAATGCAAAAAAACTAACGAAAAACGTTTGTTTCGAGTAGGACAAAAGTGGACAGAAGAGAGATTAAAACAGTAGGATCGAGCAAAAACGCATCTTAATATCAGGTGTGAACAGTGAAATAGCGCAGGTTGTCAGTGGGAGGAAACGGTTCTTGTGCAGACAGAAAGAGCAGGGGAGATTTCCACTAGTTAATCTAATCTATCGCAGATGGTTTCATTATCTTAGCCGGATTAAAAAAAAAAAAAAAAAAAAAAGTATGAGAGGATAAAAATAGTAACAGCACAAATGTGTCATCATCCGGCCAGGTAAAGTCTGTGTGGGAGCAGCGCTGAGTGATGTTTAAAAGGCTGTAGTACCTGGATGTGCGGCGGCGGGTTGCGTCTGAACTGTTCTCGGGCCAGAATGATCTGGTATTTGGTGAGGGAGCGGAGGTCACGCTGATTCAACAGCCTCATCTGGGTCAGACGGGACGTAAACTTCTCTAAAACCTGTCGGAAAAACAGGCCAGAGCTGTTTGAAAATCATTACAGCGGCACAAAGGAGCACTCGGACGTGTCTTTCACCACACATATTCACATCTTCATCTTTCATGCTCACTGGAGGAGTGTTTGCTGTCCTGCTGAGAAAATGGACATTCAATCTTTTAGGACGCTTTTTGTCTACAAACAATCACTAGTGAGACACAAACCTCTCCAAATAGAGCCCAAACACACCAATCAATCATCAGCTGCAGCGAACACTCATCAGTTCATGACCCTCTTATTCATTAAATGTTGTCATAATGGTGCCTCATATGAAGTATGATTATGAAATACAGTCATATCATGGATCAGCCCTGAGTCAGTGTGTGGAATCTATTCATCTGTGAATCATAAAAACTAAAAAAGTGTTAGTTTCCTCAAAAATATTGTGCAGCACAACTGTTTTCAACATTGGTAATCATAAATGTTTCTTGAGCAGCAAATCAGTATATTAGAATGATTTCTGAAGGATCATGTGACACTGAAGTCTAGAGTAATGATGCTGAAAATTCAGATTTGATCACAGCAATCACACAATACAGTTTAAAGGATTACTCCACTTTCAGAATAAAAATTTCCCCAATGTCATCCTAGATGTTCATGTCTTTCTTCAGTTGCAAAGAAATTAGTTTTTTTTTGTTGAGGAAAACATTTCAGGATTTTTCTCCATATAGTGGACCTCTATGGTTCTGATTGGACTGAAGGTTAAAAAGTCAGTTTAAAAGCAGCTTCAAAGGGCTCTAAATGACCCCAGCCGAGAAATAAGGGTCTTATCTAGTGAAACGATTGGCCATTTTCTTAAATAAATTAATATTTATAAAGTTTTTAACCTCAAATGCTCATCTTGTCTAGCTCTGCGTGAACAAAAAACTACCATCTCATTATCTCCTCCAACTTCAAAATTTGGAAATGACCAATCGTTTCGTTGGATAAGACCCTTATTCCCCAGCTGGGATCATTTAGAGTCCTTTGAAGCTGCACTGAAACTGCTTTTTTTAACCTTTAATTCATTGAGCACCATTAAAATCCACTATATGGAGAAAAATCCTGGAATGTTTTCCTCAAAAAATATAATTACTTTGCGACTGATAAAAAAAAGACACAAACACCTTGGATGACACGGGGGTGAGTAAACTTTCTGAATTTTTTTTTTATTTTGGAAGTGAAGTAATCCTTTAACAGATATTCTCATAGAAAACAGCTGTTTTACATTGTAATAGTATTTCACCGTTTTATTTTCACAGTATTTTTGATTAAATAAAAGCAGCCTTGGTGAGAAATGCTTATTTCAGAAACAAAAAAACAATTCCAAACTTATATAAACTTTAATACATAGAATTCAAACTAAATAAATGCAAGCAAACAATTTTCATTGGCTAAGAAAAAAATAAAATATGTTCCTTAAAGGGTTAGCTCACCCAGAAATGATAATTAGTCCATTATTTACTCATCCTCAAGCCATCCTAGGTTTATATGATTTCCTTCTTTCAGATGAATCCAATCAGAGTTATATTAAAAATGTCCTGGCATTTCCAAGCTTTATAATGGCATGGGCAGGTGTTTCTCTTCATCAGTCCAAAACAAGTCCAATGAAGTGCGCTGCTCAGAAGTGACAAACGCACCGCGGAGAGATCAAAACAACGGTCATGAATTAAAAGTATGTCCTACAGCATCCGATTAAAAGTGATTATTAAGTTTTAAATATGGATATTTTTCTCACAAAAACACATAGATTTGCTACAGAAGGCCTTTATTCACCCCCTGGAGCCATGTGAGGCACTTTTTAATATGGATGGATGCACTTTATTGGACTTGTTTTGGACTGATGAAGAGAATCACCCATCTAAAGCTTGGAACTGCCAGGATAATTTTAAATATAACTTTGATTGGATTTGTCTGAAAGAAGGAAGTCATATACACCTAGGATGCCTGGAAGGTGAGTAAACAATAGGCTAAATTTTTATTTTTGGGTGAACTAACCCTTTAAATACACAGGAACACTGAGAAAATAGGACATGATCTGAAAGAGCCAAACTGACTTTCTAATTAATTACATACAGTGAACACAATCAGATTAAAGTGAGATTATCAGTGAACTGAAGTGTTTTTGACACTCACGCTGACAGTGCAAACACACACACTGTATGATCATATGTTTGCCTATTTGAACTGTATGAGAGTAAATAAGTGTGCTCATATTTATTTAAGGTGTTTTCCTGGTTCATTTCAGGCTAATGCTGTGATACGAATGATCCTGAACTTTCATCTGAAAATCTCTATTCACAGCAGCTGAAATCATTCGGCGGACAAACACAAGCTGCAGTTCAAGGACTAATACAGGTATTTCTGGCGTGTGGTAAAACTCAAGGGAGATAGTGAACGAAGCCTATCAAACACTGACCTGAAACACACACACACACACACACACACACACACACACACACACACACACACACACACACACACACACACACACACACACACACACACACACACACACACACACACACACACACACACACACACAGCTCTATATACTGAAGCAGATTAACAGGAAAAACACGGCCATGTTACTGGAGGAGAAACACACTGACTGAATCTCTCAGCACAGTCTCTAAACAGACATGATAAATATCATATCTGGACATCTCATTAAATTAAACATGTTTTCCAGATTTTTATTTTGAATTCATACACATGTGACCCTGGACCACAAAACCAGTCATAAGGGTCAATTTTTTCAATTAAGATTGAAAGCTGAACGAGTAAAATTTACATTGAGGATAGGACAATAATTGGCCAAGTACAACTATACACTGCAAAAAAGCTTTTCTTACTAAGATTTTTTTGTCTTGTTTCCAGCCAAAATATCTAAAAATTCTTAAATCAAAAAGGATTTTAGACAAGTAAAAATTATTATTTTTTTTTTATTTTATTTTTTTTAAAACAAGGCAAAAAAATTTTTTTCTTAATGCATTGGCAGATTATTTTGCTTGTTCTAAGCAAAAACTAATTTAATTTTGACTTGTTTTTTTCTGAAAACAAGAAAACAATTTTCTACTTGTCTAGAAAAACCTTCTCGATTTAAGAATTTTTAAATATTTTGGCCGGAAACAAGACAAAAGTCTAAGTAAGAAAAGCTTTTTGTATTTGACTATCTGGAATCTTTAAAAAATGTTTTCAGAAAATCGCCTTTAAAGTTGTCCAAATGAAGTTCCTAGCAATGCATATTACTAATCAAAAATTACGTTTACGGTCTAGAATGTACAATATATCTTCATTGAACATGATGTTTAGTTAATATCCTAATGATTTTGGAACAAAAGAAAAATCGATATTTAAGACTGGTTTTCACATGATTAGATTGATGAGCATCTCATACTCCGTTAATGTGACATGCCGGTTTAACACAGTTCTGTGAGTGAGGACGTATTTATACGCTCCTGCTCGAGGTGGGCGGAGCCTGTGCGGTCATGTGACCCCGACTCTCCTCTTAAATAGGTCACGACTGTCCTGTCTGCAAAACAACAAGTAGGAACCGAACACGGTTAATAACGCGAGATCAACGACTTGTCTCTGATCGACAGCTCCGGTTCGCAGACATGACGGTGAGATCCGCGTAAGCGCAGGTGGTTCGTGAGGCGATCGATCGCAGAGTTTCGGTTTCGGCGTCCAGTGGATTCGGCGATGGATCGCGGCGGCTGTCGGATGAACGGCGGCGGAGGAGGCGGTGATATGATCACACTGGAGGATCTGGAGTCCGTGTCGGAGGAGCAGCTCTCGGACAGTCTCGAGGAGGAGCAGGAGGAGGAAGAGGATCAGGAGCAGCAGGGGAGACTCCTTCAGTACTGGAGGGATGTGGCGCGCGGACACCAGGTGGAGGTGCCGACAGGTACGAACTAAAACAACACCTACACCTGTACACACAGCCGCGGGACGCGTCTCAAATCACAACTTCACTAACTATACAGCAGCAGCAGCGGGTTCCGCGATCATTCCTCTCAGCAGACCGCGTCTCAAACACACAGATGCTGTCTATGTAGGCAGCTCAGACACACACTGTCTATACAGTGTAGATAACAGACCAACATGCTTTAGTTTCACTTTCAGAAGCACACGACTGTGATCAACAGCTGTAACGTGTGTCTGTGTCTGCTACTACACTAACAGGCAGTTTGACAGTAAGATTTCTTCTACCTTTCTTTGATTTAAAATACAGCAAAAACAGTAAAATTGTGAAATATTTTTGGTATTTAAAATAACCGCTTTCTATATGAAGATATTTTAAAAGGTAATTAATTCCTGTGATTTCAAAGCTGAATTTTCAGCATCATTACTGCAGTCTTCAGTGTCACATTGGTCAGAAATCATTCTAATGTACTGATTTACTGCTCAAGAAACATTATTATTATGTTGTTAAAAACAGCTGAGTAGATTTTTTTTTTTGGTTTCTTTGATGAATAGAAAGTTCAGAAGAACAGCATTTATCTGAAATGGAAATCTTTTGAAACATTATAAATGTCTTTATCATCACCTTTGATCAATTTAAAGCATCCTTCCTTAATAAAATCAGTAATTTCTATCATTTCTTTCCCAAAAAATTATACTGACTCCAAGCTTTAGAAAGGTATGTTACAAAAGCTTTTTGTTTCTGATTTAAAAATTAAATTAGAGAAATCTTTGGATCTTTCTATTTATCAAAAAATTCTGAGAAAATGTACTCAACTGTTTTATATATTAATATTAATAATAATAATAATAATAATAATAATGTTTCTTGAGCAGCAAATCAGCATATTAGAATGATTTCTGAAGGATCACTTGACACTGAAGACTGGAGTAATGATGCTGAAAATTCAGCTGCGCATCACAGAAATAATTTACATTTTAACACGTTCACATAGGAAACAGTTATTTTAAATAGTACACATATTTCACAATTTTACTGCTTTTGCTGTACTTTAAATCAAATAAATGCAGGCTTGATGAGCAGAAGAGACTTCTTTAAAAAAAACATTAATCTAACTTTTGACTGGTGTAAATAAATAATCAATTTAAGAGTTTACATCTCACAATTCAGACTTTAGAGCGAAAACTTTAATTAAGATGTAAACACTGATGAAAATTTTTCATTTTGAGATGTAAATCTAGTCAAAATTGCAAGATCTCACAATTATGGGTTTATATGTTGCAGATGAACTCACTATTTTGAGAAATAGTCTGAATTGTGAGATGTGTGGCTCACATCAGTGTAAAACACACTGTAAACACTACACAACAGTACAGAATAACCATACTATTTCTCTAACTTTCACTCTTTATAGTCAGTGGTTTTAGCACACACACTTTATAAAAGATTAGACTATTTGAAACATTGAGGAAATGGAAGTATATAATTTTCAGAACAACTTAGGGAGCTCATGAATGATTAATACACCGACAGCCAATCAGAATCCATCCTGCTTTAAAGAGCTCCAGTATTTAAAGTGACAGATGACATAACTGCAGCTGAAGGCTGTTCAAACTGGAAAGATGAATATAACCATAACTATATTAGAGTCCACAACGATGGATGAAAATAGTTTGGTAATGTAAGAGCAACAAAAGAAACACTGACGCATAAATGTCTATTCTGGATGTTTTCTATTCTTCAATTCTGAAAGAAGACACTGTATACAAGCAAAGCAGCCCTTAATCGCCATGTTTTTGCCTGTAATATCTAGCTTTGAGACCGATGTGCTCTCATCCACGTATGCGTGACTCTCACACAGGCAGCGGCGGCAGGATTTTCCCATGATTCACGTGTGCCTCTCTGACCCACTTCAGCAGATTATCGCAGGCCGCTAACGGGCTCGGCTCCAAACGCAGCCGTTTACATGAGTTTAGAACAAACGATCCTATTGAATTTCATCATTAGGTGCTGGAATCCTGCAGACGGATTGCTAAAGGTTCGGTGTGGCGCTCTGAGAGGGTTTGTTCAGGGTTGCGTCTGCAGTAAAGCAGCTGATGTGTGTTTGTGGAGCAGCGCTGAGCTTTAGCTGAGATCTCAGAGATTATCAGACTCGTCTGGTCCAGACCAGTGCCTTTCTAAATCCAGTCCAGTAAAGCGCTTTACACAACTGCACACGTGGAGAGCAAACATCAGCGAGACGCTCACTGTACACTAAGAGATTCAGAACTCACTGATTCAGTCATTATTGATCGCTCATCGTGTGTGTTTCAGCTCGCTGCCAATATCATCTGCAGATCTGACCTGATGATCACAAAAGATCTGGGAAATATAAACCAGTAAGATTTGTTTAAAATTTAGTTATTAGGTGAATCATAGAGTAACAGAGCACAATTCATTATTGTTCATTTCTACACACACTAATGTATTAAGTTGTATAAATCAAATTTAATTATCAATGACACTAATATCATTAACCTGGATGAATCAGATGCTTCATGAATGAACTCATGCTGATGAACTGAATCATACTGGACAGAGTCTGTAGTAAAACTGTCAGACGCGCTCAGTGTTGTGCTTTATCACTGTTGTGAAATACAAGATTAAATGTGATCTTTACACAACATGCACTCACTCACTCACTCACTCACTCACTCACTCACTCACTCACTCACTCACTCACTCACTCACTCACTCACTCACTCACTCACACTCCTGTGGTCGGCTGAATAAACTCAAACAATCACATCTTCCAGGTTCAAATTAGATTGATCTAATTTTTTATGTAACTTAGTTATGACCAATATTGAAGAAATGAGATGACTAACTGTCAAGACAAGTTTCAACTAGTGATTGTTTAGTCAGAGTGGTTCTGTGAATAACACTGATCCAATCAGGTAACAAAGATTAATTATTTTAATTAGTCTTGGGGGAAGAAAACTGGAATTGGGATACAGTAATCAAAAAAAAAAAAAAAGTCTAAGTGTATTTCAAGCTTGTTTGATATTAAAGGTCCCACACTATGCAGTATTTAACTGCGTTATTACACAATTAGCATCACAATTCTCTGTCTAAAATATTAATTCCATTAATTATTAAACAAACAAAATTCAAAGTGTACTTTGTGTATTTAAATAAACTAATTCTGCTTGTAAATCTCGCATCGGACCCTTTTTGGTGAGAAAAACACTATTTGAATTATTTGTATTGTGAACCTAAATCTTCTCACATGCAGTGTTGGGAAAAGTTACTTTAAAAAAATGTAATGCGTTTCAATATTGTGTTACTCGCTAAAAAAAGTAACTAATTATGTTACTTGGATACTTTCTATGGAAAGCAATGCGTTATGTTACTTTTGTGTTACTTTTGGTTACTTTTTAAATTTGGGCAGGACTTG